>NC_139626.1:20320746-20478246 GCF_964638095.1 Poromitra crassiceps
AGATAGCCTAAGATGGCACGGCACATTTTCCTGAGAGGTAAGGATCCACTTAATCCAAAAAGGGGCTTAAATACTTTTAAAACAGTACTTTGAAAATCAAACATCAAGAATGCAAAATGCCAAGTTTTCCGATAAACACCCATAGGCTACTCACTGATAATGATGATGATGGGATCAGGGATTGTTTGGCACAACTCATACTAGTTCACTGCCGTGGTTCCGGGTGTTTTGCGGTGTCGTGACGTCACGCTGATTCCTCCTATTGTTGCTCATGAATTTTAGTGCCTCAGCAAATAGGCTAGATCTTGATGCTCTTCATAGTAGGCTAATACATGCACTGTAATGCCTTCTGCTCACACAACCTCACTGTCCCTGGCACTCCACACTGCCACAAAGCAGGCATTGTGTGTGTGACAATGCTGACACAGAGCCACTGGACAGCGCCTGGGTTCATGGTTCAGTCACATGCATCAGGTGATCAAAGAGTGATGGTAATGGCGCAGTCGGTAGCGCTGTCGCCTCACAGCTAGAAGGTCCTGAGTTCGATTCTCGCCTGGGACGCTGTGGGCGCTGGAGTTGTGACCCCCCCCATATCTTCAGTGCCCACTGCCCAGGTGGGCTATCTCGTCGAAAGGGCCTTTCTGTGTGGAGTTTGCATGTTCTCCCCGTACCCCCCAGGGGGTTCCTCCGTACATAACCCCCCACTAAAAACATGCAGAAGATCGTCATCCGACCAGTGACGACAACATCTGAAGTTGGTCCAATGATGGTCCAATGATGGTCCCCGGGCGCTGGAAAGAAATAGCGACCACTACTCCTGGCCTGCCCCCTGGAGGAAAGGACAAGCCTGGATGGGTCAAATGCAGAGGACATATTTCACCGGCCACCGTCAGCATGAGTGTGTGTTGTGGCCGCATGCATGTGTTGTAGTGTGTTGTGTGACAATAAAGACGGGCTGCCGTCTGAAATCGTGTAATGGAGAAAATCAGCTCATGTTGATTTGTACTGCTGTGAGCTGAGCTGTTCCACCTGTGCCACCATTTCTGTCAGTGTTGTCATCAGTGTCATCAATTTGAATGCACGCTGCCATATGCAGCCCCACAAAGCTACAATGGATGTTATAGGATGCCTTCATTCCCTGTCATATTTGTAATATTATAATAGCAGTCATGTCATGCCAACACATGCCATGTTGTGTGTTTGTGTGCTTTATACACTTTAATTTATTTTGTAACACTTCACAATAACATACACAAATAATGTAGTAGTTACTAGTAAACTAATCATTAACTAATAGTTAGTTAATGAGTAGCTAATGAATAATTCGTCATTAGTCAATCACTAGTTAATCATAGTTAATGAGTAGGTAGACATTAGTTAATGATTCATATCTAAGTTCCTGAGTAGAGTAGTTCATCATTACTTAATGATTACTAAATGTCAGCTCGTGAATATAGTGGTTAATCATTAGTTACTGATTAGTCGTCAATTCCTGAATAGATGGTTAATGATTAGTAGCCTAAATGTGAGTTTGTGAATATATAGAGTAGTTAATCATTAGTTAATGATTAGTTAATGATTATTTTGTAGGTATATCAAAGCTGTTCACTCCAAAGATTGACTCATTCATTATTACTTAACACCACTTACCTTAATCGTTCCCCCCTTAAGTGCTGGGTCTTAAGTGCTTAGTATTGAGGCCTCAGTCACGTTTGAGGGTGTGGGTTCGATCCTCAGTCAGTTTTGAATGTCGACAGCCAGAGGAAAGAGTCATTTAAAGCCCTGAGAAAACCTGCATTAAGAGGGCAGGTGGTACAGAGAGTTGGCCTGCTGCCCTGCATCATTGAGGCCTCAGTCACCCTTGAGGTCGTGGGTTTGACCCTCATTCATTTTTTGAATGGTGACAGCCAGAGGAAAGACAAAAGTGCCCATTGGAACCCTAGTCTAAAACAATCTCAATAAGACTGCATGATTCTCAGTTTCTAAATTCAAAGCTACTGCAATCATTTGGACCTTGATTTATCTTACATTGTTTCATGTAGGCTAATGGTAAAATGTTTCCATGTGTTTGCATACCATCAAGGTCCAATTTGTAAGATTCCTCCACAATAATAACAACACAAAGCCACAAACCTTTGGTACAACTGTTGCTCAAAGATTGTTTAAATAATCAGACTGCATCCATCTTTAAGTCAGTGGCCACACCTTATAGAATAACACTGTGTTTATCTCTATGGGATATAGATGGTATAGAGATAAGCACTGTGCCTATCTCTATGGGATTTAGATTGCATTGAGATGAACGGATGGTTATGATGTAACCCAGGTTTCCTGAGGGGAGACTTCTCTCCCTCATCAATTCCATTACCAAATCCAGCGCAGCTGTTGTGGATTACCACTTTCAGACAACTTAATTAGCACCACCTGGGTGTGATTGTTCAGGTGTGGCTGGTTGAACTTTTCACAGTGCACTATGAAAAGTTTGACCTGTCTGGTTTAACTTTTTACAGTGGGCTATTCAGCAAAACCTCTCTCTCTCTCTTTATCACTCTCTATGTCTCTCACCCAATTTCAGCTCTCTTACCCAATTTCAGCTGTAAAGCAACATACATCTGTCAAAAAAGTATACAATGGCTGAAAATATATTTTATAAATTATGGACGGATGACAAAAAAGCACAAGTTAAAGGAAAATAACATAAAGAATGTGATGAAAGCACCTGACTTTAGTGTAAATATAATTTAACTAAATTTATTATTTAGTGTTATTTAAAAAAAACTGATTATCTGCACTGTCAAAAATATTATTTATTTATTATTATTATTATTATTACTCTAATTATAAGTGCAATACAAACTAAAAGAAGATTGTTACACCTATTTCCACTTTTATTAAAATACAAATAACTTGTCCTGCCTCAAAAAGGACAGATGAAAGTTCAGTCTGTGCACATCCCAGGTTAGAACTCACAACCTCTCTCTCTCTGAAGGCAGCTGACATAGACAGTGAACCACAAAAGCACTGCCACTGATGTTGTATTTCTCTCTGTATGACTTTTGAAGTGCCTGAATATAGGTCAAAAGGATATATTTTAGCTTTTAGTCAATTTAGAAATAGTTAAGTAGCTAATCTGTGGGCACTTTCTTCTCTTTCCTCTGGCTGTCCATTCAAAACTGACTGAGACTCGAACCCAAACCTCAAAATCCATTGATTGCTCAATACTGCTGGGCAGCAAGCAGTGTTGGGGGTAACTGTAATGCGTTACTGTATTGTAATCACATTACTTTCATCAGTAACGAGTAGTGTAAGGCACTACTGTCCCTAAGTGCAGTAATCACATTACAGTTACTAATGAAACACTTAACTTATTACTTGCGTACTAGCAAGATAAGTATAGAGAGAAAAGATCTCCGTTTTAATAGCAGATCCTGTGCCCCATCAGATGGGTCACTTAACTGCACACCAGAATCACCCATGGTGCCAACATTTCAACTTTGTATTAGCATGCAGAACAGCACTATTAGTCGACACATAACTTTGCAGATACCTAACATCATGCATATAGAACAAGAAATCACTTTAACCTCCAAAACACATTGACAAACAAACAATTGACAAACAAATCTACAAACAGAACACACTACCCCAGGGCATGCTGGGAACTCCATCCACTTTCCTCTTCCACAGGTTACATTTCCCAGAAAGCTTTGAGGCATAACTTTTTGCACTCTGTTTTACAATTAAATCAGGCTAAAAAGTGTTAGATATAAATAATATTTATTTTTAACACAACATGCAATTCTGGAATATTTTAATAGGCTATTGGACAAAATTAAGTTAAATGAAATGTAAACCATAAGAGAAACCCACATACAACGATGGGGTCTATAATTACCCCTCGCAAATACTTTCTTAAGTGGGCCAGTGGCAGTATGCTCCTTAATAATTGGATTGCAATCTGCCAAAAAACACACAGCAATACCACCACCTGCAGCAGTACCACCACCACCACCACCACCCGCTTCGCCATCCTCTAGTCTACAACATCCTTTGAGACATTACCTCGACCCCAAGCAAGCAGCAAAAGCTTGCTTTTCACCAGGTAACATAAAAATCAGAGATGGACAGGCTTGTTGCCTCGTACATGGTAGAGGAAATGTTGCCAGTTTCAACAGTAGGATCGCCATTTTTCAGAAACATATTGAGCAAAATACAGATGGCAGGGAACGGACAGCCACCATCAGACAGGAAAAGTTTTGCAACCTACCTTATTACGATAGAGATTTGTGCTAATATATGGGCATATGTAAGGTTTAATGGTGTATTGTTAACTGGCAAATTACGTGACAATGCATCTCAGGCGATGTTACGAAATAACGCAAAAGTAATGTAACGAGTAGTGTAACAAATTACTTTCTCCAGGGAGTAATCAAGTAAAGTAAGGCATTACTTTTTTGAAAGTAATGTGTAATGTGTAATACATTACTTTTTTGAGTAACGGACCCCAACTCTGGCAGCAAGCTAACCCTCTGTGCCACCAGGTCAGACCTCTTAAGACTGGTTTTCTCAGTGGTTTTCACTCTTTCCTCTGGCTGTTGCCATTCAAAAGTGACTGAGGGGTGGGCTGACTGTCTGTAGGAGGCGCTCTGTCAGCCAGTGTGTTTCCAGCCATGTTAAAGAGATGGGAGACCGGTTTGCAGAACATTTCTCCTCCATCGGGAACTGACACTCAGCCCTTCATGCAGAGACAGAGAAACAGCTGCTCATCCCGCTGAGCTGTTCCTCAGTGTGGGTGTTAGCATTGGATTTCTCCAAGTTTTCATACTGTTGTGTCAATAACTCAATTAAGAGGCATATTTTAGCTGGCATTGCACTTTTTTGTAGGCTATTATATTTTATTTCATAATATCATACATGTACATTTTCAATTTAATGCTTTATTTTACAAAGTAGTTTGAACTACTTTTTCTGCGTAGCTTGTAGTTTCCTAAACTACATTTCTCCCAGGGTAGCTTTGCTGTCGTTTCAACTACTTCAATGGTGAAGTAGTTGGTAGCTTCCTAAGCTATGCTTTCAAAGTAGCTTCCCCAACGCTGGTTTAATGGGTACTGAATCATTACGGTACTTAATTATTACCTGGTCATCAGTTACTCTGATACTGAGTAGTTAATGAATACTGAATCATTACTTATTTATTACCTGACCATTAGTTACTCTTTTTGTGTACCCTAATGTAAAGTGGTGCATCATACTCATTTATTTATTTATTTATTTATTCGTTTATTTGGAAGGGACAGTGCAAAATTAATGAACACAGAAACCACATAACAGATAGTAAAACCTGGAACATAGTAAAAGTGTAAAAATTGCCGGATTTAGCACGAGGCTAATTTCCATCCGTTGTCCCCATAAAACATAAAACACAAAAAACATAGAGCGTAAAACGTAGAACATAATAAAAACACACATAGAACATAGGTAGATAAACTACTCAGTAGTTTATGACTACTGAATCATTACTCATTTGTGCGTGCTTTCGGGACCCTGTATCTTCTCCCTGAGGGCAACAGGGAGAACAGGCTGTTGTGCGGGTGGTTCGTGTCCTTGATGATCTTCCGATGATCTACAGCTAATTGTTTATGTAACTAATTTAAATGGTTTTAAAATCCAACAAAAACAAAAGTTAAAAGATACAAAGTTAGTCACAATAGACAATAGTCTGTATATATATTGAGGCCTCACAAGACACATCTTGCCAATGATGAGGAATGTGTCAAAACTAACAAGGTTTTGATTTTCATTTGAGGTTTATTAGAATAGCAATCCAAGTGGATGTTGATTACTGACAAGCTGTGGATCTGTGGATCTCTTTCAACAGCTATTTCATTCAGAAAAGAAAATACTTGGGGGTGACTCGAGGTAACGTGTGTGTGTGTGTGTGTGTGTAAACCTGCCTTCTTTTTGGAAATAGTAAGTGAATGAACTTGTGGAAGTGCTTTGTCAATGAGGCACCTCCTGTAGTGACAGACTTAACACACACTGTGGAGATGAAATAAAAACACAGCACAGACACAATTAAAGATTACCAGCTTTCTCTTTTATTGAAAAATATAGCTGTTATTTCAAAGAAAGGAAAGAGAGGGAGGTAAATATATATTAATATACAGTAAACCCAGAGAAAGAAGAGAAAGAAAAGAAAATAGCACGTACAGAGAAAAAAACATTCGACGGCTGAACTTTGAGTTGTTTTTCCCAAGACTTATCTTTTTTTACAACTCACCCAGCCACAGGCGTCGGGCACTGAAAACGTTTGAGCAGACCGGGGCAAATAGTACTTGCAAATTGCTTTAAATGGTTTATTTTGGCCTACTTAGGGTGGAGTTTCCCACACAGCAACACAATGAGCACCAGAAACTTTAGACAAACACAAGAAAGTATTTCAAAGTCTATTTAGTATACTTTTCTATGACTGCCAACTTTCCTGACTATGTAAATTGTCCGGATGCCATAAACTCCACCCACCTGGCATATCCCACAAGGATGGAAACAAAATGCTAAGAATTACTTTCAAATGCGACTTGACCAAAGTGTGTTACTTAGTGTGAAAGCCGCTAACCTGCTCGTGGCTCTTGCACTAGGCTCCACTAAGACATAATAACAAAGATTGTTCACTGTATTCAAGGATGGCACAAATTATATTTACATAACTTGATTAAAACAACGGCAGATAGGAGTGTTCTTGTTCTTTTTTAAGTGTCCATTTCTTGGTGATGAACATGAGACTGAGGGATTGCAGCTGCCCAAACAATCCACAATCCACTGACATGTTTTACACTGGAGCAAAGGAGTCGACACACACATCAAATTTGGCCCATTTACATGAAAAATAAAAGTAAAAAATAAACACAGATCCAATATCCTGCTCATGTTACCCAATATGGTTGTAACATACTTGGCAATTTCCACCAGTCTTTTAGATTTCTAAACTGATCTTTCTTGCCACCTGCTGTTCATGTAAATTAGACTGGGAACACTGCATTAACGCAAGGCTGAATGACATCACACCCTAGTGCCATGCCCCACCACACTGAGCAATGTTCCCTCCCCCTGCATCAGTGCCAAAACAGCAAACTAATTCAACGCTCCTGTGTGTCACATATATGGCAAATATCATATTTGCACACTAAAGAAAAAGGCCATACATTAATCAAGGATCCAGACAGGAGAGTGAAAGTCTTTCCGTCTAACAATATCACTGATAGCAGGTCTGGAGGAGCCTAGTAAATGAGTCAGTGGGAGCTCTCTGCATTGTAAAACCAACTGAACACAAAACAGCCACAGAGAAACAGCCCAGCTGCCTGTTCCCGCTCCTAACCCTGCCGCTCATGGAATAGTTCCAGCTGGTTACAGGCCAATCAGCCAGGAAATGTAATGAAGAAGAAGTGTGGGAGAGGCCAGATGATTGGTTGATTTAATCATGTCTTCTTACAGGGTGATGATGTGGGTCATGAAGAGGGGGTGCCGGCCGATGCACATTATCACTCATGGGGCCTGCTGAAGAAGCGTCCTCCGCTCTCATAGCCCCGGGACATCTTTGAAGTCCAGCTAAAAGAGGCATAGCCTATGGGTGTATGCTAATCCCACCTACTCCAGGTTTGTACATTCTTGCCCATTCCTTTGAGCGTGCACACAGGCGTCTAGAGAGATGTTTTCGCATAGAGACATAAAACTACTGTTATATGCTAGACCTTCTGCCTCTGGTAACCTGCTCATCCTACTCACTTCAGTAATGATGTGCAATGAGATGTGACAACACAGAGAAACACATCAGTTGTACAGTCATGTTTAGCCACAATCACAAACTGCCCCCAAGTCACTTTTAAAAACTTTAGTTAAAAAAGGTATAAGACATGGAACACATATAATACAAAAGGCCTCTTTTTTCCCAATAATTCACATTTGTGTACACAAGTACATTAAAAAGCATTGACTAACAGTGAGTGATTTTGTAGCTGAGACAGTAATTTGGAGTTGTTGGTAACTAATACAGCCACACTATATAACAGTGCTAGCAGGAGTGATGTGACTTCATACAAGCATTGTGTCTATTTGAGTCAAGTGCCATGTAGCCAATTCAAGGTACCTAAGCAAAAAAGCTGGCCTACTAAGTAGTACCTTAACTAATTATCATATTAACCATATCAAAAGAATCATCCAATCAAAAACTGTGCATACATAACAGTGCGCATACATTAAGTATGATCTGCCCCCTATGAAAACTAACAAATAAAGGTCATAGGGTTATGAGCTATCTGTGAATGTAAAGAATGAATGAGTGACCCTGCCAGAAAATTATAAACTAGCCAATTTCAAATAGAATGGGCCACTGTACACCAACCCCACTAGTGTTATGTACACAAATTAATAGTAAAAATAGAAGAAATTACCCCATAAAAGCAGAAATGGACAAACTTAATACCTATCTTATCTATTTAGTGTCTATGCCAAAACTTTGTCAATGGCAAATGAAGCTCCATGGTCACTACTCCCACACACTGGGATTCAATTCTAACTCTGTTTCACTTATTTTCCTTTCCCTCTTCCTTCCTCAGAATCTGTAGTAAACATCCAGTTTAGTGTGTGACCTCCTGCTCCTCACCTTACGCATCACACTGTGACCTCACGTCCTCCTGCCCCTCACCTTACGCATCACACTGTGACCTCACATGTCCTCCTGCCCCTCACCTTACGCATCACACTCTCCGATGATCTCATGTGATTGACAGTAGTGGTCCAGTTCTCTGACCCCATGATCACCTCGTGCTTCTATTTCTAAAGAAGGGGACGCTCATATGAACCAGTGGCTTGCTGGTTTTTCCCTCCTCCGTTCAGAAGGCCAGGATTTGAACATGGAGGCAAGTATATGAGTTAGTCTGACATAACATTCCCCAAAAGAAATGCGGTAAAACCAAGAGTTTTAGGAGTGTCAATTTGAATGAGCCAGTAATTCAAGTCTTCTGTCCAACTCTCAGCTTCTCTCAGTGCTCAACACTGGAATTCTGTTACGGGCTTGAATAAATGGACTCATGGGACAACTCCTGGCCACGGTAGGGTGGACAAGGCTTCATTGCAGGATTTGATTTCTGATGCAGTAGGTATAGTTGAACAAAGTGCGAAGAGATTGAGATAGCTCCATAAGTAGTGTAATGGGGGATGTGGCCCTCCCGTTTCACCCCGCCTCCAAATCCTGTCCCTCCCCTTCCCAGCTTGTGATCGCTTTCCAACAGACACTAGTTGCCTCCCTCGGTGTCCTCCAAGACTGTTCATGGTAGTGATACCAGGTTACACTCGAATCTCATCATCATCCTCATCCATGAAGGAGAAATCCCTGTCCTCCTCCCCCCGTGGCGAGCTGTACTTTGCACTGTCCGTGTCCCCGTCATGCAGATGGTTGTGAGGCTTGTCCTCCAGGGTGGCAGAGCCGGAGCTGGACACTGAGCAGCTGTCCAGGTGGTGATGGTTGCTCCTGGTGCGCAGCTCTGGGGTATAGGGATCGACCATGGCCTTCTGCTGGTACATGCTGCGAGGGGGCCTCGCGGGGGCCTGCTCCTCATCCTCCATGGGGGGACTGTGGGAGGGCGACCCGCGGCCCTCACTGCCCTTGCCCTCTTCATAGCCTAGATCATCCTCCTCCCAGCCTTTCTTTTCCATCACACTCAGGATGTCCCCCAGCATGGAGGGCCCCAAGTCAATGTGGAAGGACATGATCGACTCTGCGTGCTTCATGCCGCTTCGATGGAGCATCGATGGCGGCAAATCTGTCAGCTCGCCAAAGTTATGCTCCTCAAACTCCACATCCAGAGTCGCCATAGCTGCTGCTCCATTTACCGGCTTGCTGTCAATCTCTGACAGCTTCTTCATCGGGGTGGAGGAGACACTCTTCGGTAGCTGGTTGCTCCTGTTACCGTCGTCATCGTTTAGGTAAGGGAGGGATATGGCATTTTTCACATAGTTGGACGAGCCACCAGGGGGCCCTATCATATTGGTGTCATACTTGTCCCCCCGGTTGACAGAGTGGGAGCGTTTGCTGCTTCTGAAGGTGCGGGACAGCAGCCCTGGTTTGGGTCCCGGGGAGCTCTCCTTAGTTTCCGGCTCTCTGGGAGGTTCTCCTGACCGGGTGCTGAGAAAAGAAGTGTCCCCAAAGGCGTCTCCCCCCCGCCCCACGTGCATGGTGTGGCGGAAGTCCCCCAATGGAGCGCTGATCATCTCTGCAGTCAGGTCGGCCCGAGACCGCCGCTTAGATTGGTTAGAGTTGGACACCAGCTGCTTCAGGATAGGCATGATGGCAGTCTCTTACTTGTATTCCACAGACAGAAATGAAACTGGTTCACAAGGTGATGCACTGAGAGTTCAGTTGAGTTCCTTCCAGAGTAGAAACAGTGCGGGATCTTGTCAAAGCAAGTATAATTCCAGGTGTTTGATGTGTGCAGCCATTATGGTCCTCCAGAACAGCACCAGGCTCCGCTTCCAGCTCACTGTTGGATCAGCCTGTGGAGGAGAAGAATTGAGAGAATTTATGCCACATCATTATATAAACCAAGCCCCACACTGGAACTTGGCAGGCAATGTGGAAACTAAAAACTAATAACATCAGACAGGATATCTGATGTGCTCAATTATTCCACAGGAGTTGTAACAAGCACTTTAACAGCTTCTCCAGTGAGCTATAGCTCTTCACTTCTCATCCCTCTCTCTCCTGTCCCCATCTGCATCAACTATGGAAACTTTTGTTGCCAGGGCTTTGAAACTAAGCCTCACTTGAGCGCCTACCAAACTCTAGTCTAGCAATAGATGTGATATTCTGAAGTCTGTAAGCGTCTTACGTAATGGTGTAGGAAAGCTTTCTGGGATAAAGTTGACAGCACTTTCAGTTTACTTCAACCCACTAATAATAACCCAATACATCATACCATTCATACACTGCAATACATAAACCATTCAGATGTTTTGGTCCAGTAGCACTTCTGATACATTTTTTAACTCTTCCTAAAAGTGCTGATAGCCTGTTTAGTGTGCTCTGGTTTTGGAGGGGCTGCAGCGTCTGCTGTCACACTGCTGTGCTTCAGTTCCCATTTGGGCCCCCGGCTGTTATATAAGCAGCGAAACACAGGATACTGTGAGCCCAGGCAGTTAAAGCTGTGAGGAATAAAAGAATGACGAGAAAATAATGAAGTGGTTACAGCATTTCTCCTGCTTGGATCAACTTACAGCACTGCTTAGAAGTCCAGTCTGCATTCTGCTCTAAACCTTCTATCATCAACAGATCACCTGTCTCTACAGCTATAGCTAGCGCTACCTAGTTTCTCTCCATGTATGCCTTCATCTCTTCAGCCTCGAAGGCAATGTTTAAAAGTATCCAAGAGAATAGGGGTGGGAATCGCAGGGTAACTCACGATAACAATACGATCACGATACTTGGCCCTCAATAACGATGGTATCACGATACAGCGATTCTGTGATAATCGACACTGCAAGCAATTTCATCTACGATACATAGGGTTGGCACGCGATGGTCCATGGCATCAACCATCGTCGATGGGCCACCCCCCATCGACCTCTGAGCCTTCTACATCGGACCATCGTGATATCCATTTTGACCCCCCCGTTTTGTATAATGTGGAAAAAAATATGAATAGATAGTAATGAATATAATCCAACACATAGCCTCAGTTTCAGCACCAGCTGCTCCGCCTCCCTTTCTCTGCTGTGCTGGATGCTGCAACAGAGTTGGCTGCAGGTTTTGTTGTTGTTTTTTTGCCCCTGTTTGTCTGTCTGTCTTTGGGCAGGATATCTCTAAAGGTTTTGAACGGATCTGCACGAAACTCGGCAGAGAAGCAGGTCATGGGCCAACTTAGAAATGATTAACCTTCCACGCCCACTGGCCAAAAGGGGGCGTGGCAATGGGCATGTTCAATCACAAAAAGCTGCTTAACTTCCACACGGATTCACGTAACACCACAAAACTTTGTGGAAAGGTTGGTCAGGGGCCAATGACAAACTGATTAACTTTCCACGCCCACTGGCCAAAAGGAAGCGTGGCAATGCGGGTAGCCAATCACAAAAAGGCATCCAAGTTCAAAACGGATTCACCTAACACCACGCTGCGTGCGGCGGAGTTATGCACTCTCCCGAGTGCCATCTACTTTGATATTTTGTCCCACTCCTACAAGACAATCTCTTGTTCTATCTCATTATATATTTTTTCTATTGAACACACATTCATGGGTAACTCCCCATACAGTTGGTCCTCAGCTCACAGTGACAGATTGCAGCGTGAGGCTGCTTAATGTGTGGAAACCAGTGATAACGCTACACTAGGTGTCCCTGATTTACTGCAGCATGACTGATCTTGATTTCACCCACGTCACCATGATCTCCAACCTGCCGCAATGATCTCTGACTCACTAAGCCCATGATATGGGTCAGTTCAGCTGATCTCTGACTCACTAAGCCGATGATATGGGTCAGTTCAGCTGATCTGACTCACTAAGCCGATGATATGGGTCAGTTCAGCTGATCTGACTCACTAAGCCGATGATATGGGTCAGTTTAGCTGATCTGACTCACTAAGTTGATGATATGGGTCAGTTCAGCTGATCTCTGACTCACTAAGCCAATGATATGGGTCAGTTTAGCTGATCTGACTCACTAAGCCAATGATATGGGTCAGTTCAGCTGATCTCTGACTCACTAAGCCAATGATATGGGTCAGTTCAGCTGATCTCTGACTCACTAAGATGATGATATGGGTCAGTTCAGCTGATCTGACTCACTAAGCCAATGATATGGGTCAGTTCAGCTGATCTCTGACTCACTAAGATGATGATATGGGTCAGTTCAGCTGATCTCTGACTCACTAAGATGATGATATGGGTCAGTTCAGCTGATCTCTGACTCACTAAGGTAAGATGATGATATGGGTCAGTTCAGCTGGGGCCCAACTGTCCTCAAGCCACCGGCGCCGGCCTTGAAACATGATCCCAAGACAGAGTAGCGTGGACAAGCAGTTTAAACACCCACGAGTAGGCCAGCATGTGTGTAAATGACGTCAACAAGGCTTTCAATTGTTGCAGCCAGACAGCTATCCCATCATTGTCAGTGGTTTCAAACTGGAGCTGAAGCCCACGCTCCAGGCCTGTATGCGTGCCCGGTGCCCCCTGAATGAATGAGGCTTCGGGCAACAATATTCCAAAGAAACGTCACTCGTGAAAACATTTGCATCGCTGACAAGAGCCCATTCAAATGGAGAGGCAACTGTAGCAGCAGAGAGCACAGAGGGGCTTTTGATGATAAGCTAAAGCTGTTTTTTTAATCTTCTTTCAAAAGACGGATCATCCCTGTAGAGAACTGGACTCTCTCCATCACCACGCTTTTATCTGCTTTGTTCAGCAATTTCATACGAGCTGTCTTCAGTGTTTCTGGCTGACCTAATGGAGGACTTGCGTTGGCCCTCAACAAAAAAAAGACTATTTACATAAAAGAAGACCTAACATAGAGTAAATGCAATAACAATACTATTTTAACAGGAGCTATTAAGGATTCAAGTTTACACCCAGGCCCACAATCACTGGAGAGGGCTATCTGTTACAAAAGCACTTAATAGAAGCAGGCAACTGGCAGCAAATTGTGTCATTATAGCTTAGAGCAAACACTTATCGAGGATTGTTATCCCCCTAAGTAGACAATGTGTTTAGATTAATACTGGGTGATTTTTCATTAGCTAACATTAGCCAAACCCATAATCACACAACTCCCTTTGCTCGGCATTACAATCAGTACAATTCTGGCACCTTCAATGAATATGCTAGCTTCCAATACAATGTGTCACCTTTGTCCTTGGCTAACATAACCAGCTTTCACACAGAACTCAATGGTCAAATCTGTATTGTATCATCATCATCATCATCATCATCCTTTTCAATCAGATTCAATATGTTAAGTGATATATTGGCAGTAATGCAGTTAGCCTAATTAAAGTAAATATACCATTTGTAGCACCCGTTCACAATGAATGTGGGAGTAGATTTGTCAGCCTTTTGTCTACATCAGTGTGGTTCTCAAAAGGGGGTCCGGAGACCACCAGGGGTCCTTGAGGGGGTTCCTGGGGGTCCCCAGCAAACCAATGAAATGTTAAACTTTAAGCATTATTTCATTTGAGAAGAAGTTAACACAATTACAGAATGTATACGAATGACTAGTTTGACCATAGTTTCACTGTTATCTCTCTACAATAGAGATAGTCATGGAATTCTGGACAAAATCATATCTATCTACCAATGAATATATTCACAGATTTGGGTCCGAGAGACAACACATCATCTCATCAAATGGGTGTTCATGGCTCTAATGGACTAAATTAGGGGTCCCTCCCTGATACGAAAAAGGTTGAGTCACTGCTCTGGCCAGCTGAGATGACTCTTATGTTCCTCGCTGCTGCTAGCTCTTGATTTCTCTATGGCAACACAGAACACACCACTGTCTACCCACTGTCTCAACACACCACTGTCTACCCACTGTCTCAACACACCACTGGCTGCCCACTGTCTCAACACACCACTGGTTACCCACTGTCTCAACACACCACTGGTTACCCACTGTCTCAACACACCACTGGTTACCCACTGTCTCAACACACCACTGGTTACCCACTGTCTCAACACACCACTGGTTACTAGGGCTGTGGCGATTCACTTATCTCCCGATTCGATACTATCACGATTCTTGGGTGCCGATTCGATTTATATTGCGATTCTTAAGTATTGCGATTCTACGATTATTGCGATTCGATATTACGATTTATTGCGATTTTTGTTTATTTTTTTCTTTTCTTTTTTCAGTTTGTTTGCTTTTTTACACTAGATTAGAACATGGGAAAAGTTGAATCATACACTAGAGACTGTATATTATATATCATGAGTAGGGCTGGGCGATATAGTTAAAAACAGGGGCGGACTGGGATCATAATTCAGGCCGGGCATTAGATACCAAGCAGGCCAGGCCGATATGGGCCAACGCGCGTGAAATTTGGGCCGTTTGAAGCCAGATTTGGGCCGTTTGAAGTCCAATTTTACAATGAGATGCACCCACTTTAACCCTGAAGTGTAATTATTACTTCAGACTAACTAATAAAGTAATAAAACCACTAGTAAACCAGTAGGCGGCGCCTGGCCTGCTGTTCAGTGAGTGGCCTGACTGCAAGCACAAAAAAAAAAAAAATTTTTTTTTTTTTTTTTTTTTGCGATTATCGATTCTGGAATAAAAGATCGATCCAAAAAATCGTGACATTAAAAATCGCGATACTTAGGTGAATCGATTTTTTTCCCCACCCCTACTGGTTACCCACTGTCTCAACACACCACTGGCTGCCCACTGTCTCAACACACCACTGGTTACCCACTGTCTCAACACACCACTGGCTACCCACTGTCTCAACACACCACTGGCTACCCACTGTCTCAACACACCACTGGCTACCCACTGTCTCAACACACCACTGTCTCAACACACCACTGGCTACCCACTGTCTCAACACACCACTGTCTCAACACACCACTGTCTCAACACACCACTGGCTACCCACTGTCTCAACACACCACTGGCTACCCACTGTCTCAACACACCACTGGCTACCCACTGTCTCAACACACCACTGGATACCCACTGTCTCAACACACCACTGGCTGCCCACTGTCTCAACACACCACTGGCTGCCCACTGTCTCAACACACCACTGTCTACCCACTGTCTCAACACACCACTGGTTACCCACTGTCTCAACACACCACTGGTTACCCACTGTCTCAACACACCACTGGCTACCCACTGTCTCAACACACCACTGGCTGCCCACTGTCTCAACACACCACTGGCTACCCACTGTCTCAACACACCACTGTCTCAACACACCACTGGCTACCCACTGGCTCAACACACCACTGTCTACCCACTGTCTCAACACACCACTGTCTACCCACTGTCTCAACACACCACTGTCTACCCACTGTCTCAACACACCACTGTCTACCCACTGTCTCAACACACCACTGGCTACCCACTGTCTCAACACACCACTGGCTGCCCACTGTCTCAACACACCACTGTCTACCCACTGTCTCAACACACCACTGGCTACCCACTGTCTCAACACACCACTGGCTACCCACTGTCTCAACACACCACTGGCTGCCCACTGTCTCAACACACCACTGGCTACCCACTGTCTCAACACACCACTGGCTGCCCACTGTCTCAACACACCACTGTCTCAACACACCACTGGCTACCCACTGTCTCAACACACCACTGTCTACCCACTGTCTCAACACACCACTGGCTACCCACTGTCTCAACACACCACTGTCTCAACACACCACTGTCTACCCACTGTCTCAACACACCACTGTCTACCCACTGTCTCAACACACCACTGTCTACCCACTGTCTCAACACACCACTGGTTACCCACTGTCTCAACACACCACTGGCTGCCCACTGTCTCAACACACCACTGGTTACCCACTGTCTCAACACACCACTGTCTACCCACTGTCTCAACACACCACTGGCTGCCCACTGTCTCAACACACCACTGGTTACCCACTGTCTCAACACACCACTGGATACCCACTGTCTCAACACACCACTGGCTACCCACTGTCTCAACACACCACTGGCTGCCCACTGTCTCAACACACCACTGGCTGCCCAGCACACTTCCTGTCTCTAAGCCGGAGAGAGAGTCTCCTTTATCCCCGCCTAGGGTGAGATCACCTCATTCAGATGGATTAACCCTTCCTCCTCCTGGCCACATGGAGGGCGACAAGACAATCAGCACAATGCCATGGTAGCAGGGGAATGCTTTTGATGTGCTTAGTCATAATAGAAAACATTCAGCTTCAGCATAAAAGATAGCAGTGGGTGCTCAAATATCAAAAGGTGCAAACCTCACACCTTGGCTCATTCTAGGAAATGGCCCATTTCAGTTCTTTACGGCCCCCCTTGGTGTTTGATGAGGAATAGTTTCAAACCCTCCAGGACCATCAAGACCCCATTATTGTGTGCATTACAAAAGAAGAAGAATGGCCCGCAGGCAATGCTTCATATTCAGTTCCAACCTTCCTTTTTCTAAGACACAAATCATGACGAATGGCCGTGTCAAGTACATTCTACACTTTCAAAACAACATTCCACCGACGCAATGTTTAAAGAGGTCCACTCTTGAGCCAAGACACATCAAAATGTGTCCAGCGCTGTTTTACTTCAGCGTCTAGACAGCTACCAAAACACACAATCAAACCTCTGCCATTTGCCTTTTACTTGACACCGTGCCCAAGTCAAAGTGGCCACCAGGGGCTCTAGTCCCACCTGTATGGCCCATATAGACACCGTGCCCAAGTCAAAGTGGCCACCAGGGGCTCCAGCCTCACTTGCACGGCCGATAACAGGCTCTCAGTACACAGCTGGAGGCAAAATTCCATCTCAGCACTCACGAGTTCACAGAGCTGGACGGGCCATAGATCCACAGCTATCCAAACCCAGAGGAAAACACACGCATAGTCAGACATGTTGGTGTTACACTTGGACTTATACACAGGTAGAAGCAATGAGTGCTATCTCACGTTTGTTGGAAAGTTTGACTTTTTGCTTCAGCAAACAGGCCAGCCAGTGACAATGGCTTTATGTAAGCGAGCAGTGGAAGTGTCACATGACACCGGCTCAAAGTGAGACAAGTGGCAACAAGGCCATGAATGATTAAAAGCATCTTATGTCGCCCCCTAGTCTCCAATTCCCACAGAATGACATCACAACAAGATGACATCACAACAAGCGCCAAGCTCGCCAACGCTCACTCTCACCCGTGTAATCCCACGGGTCGCCACGCAACCTCCAATATCCCACGCTAATTTCTCTCTCTCCTTCCAGCAGATGGAGACAGACAGACACACACACACACACACACACACACACACACACACACACACACACACAGGTTTTATTTTAGATGCAATTTTAATTTTTCAACAGAAAGACAGAGGAATACTATCATTTATTCAAAAGGGAGAAGCTACCATGCAACGTATAATATGGAGCCAGTTACACAACAGTTGGAAGAAAATATATAGCAATTGTGTAGTGGGTTGTATTGCTGCCTTTTAGAACCTAGTTTGAATTTAATTTGTAAGAAAAATATACTTCCTAATTTACTATTAATAAGCTGTTTGGCCTTAAGTTAGAGCTCCTTGTAAGCGTTTCTGTTATTTCATCATCAAAACAACCCCAACTGCACTATCTCTTTAATAATTTAAGCTCCACTGGGCAACTTTGCACATTGGTCATTCCAACAAGAATTCCACACCTAGAAATAATGTAATGTAAGTCAGTAAACCGCACACACTTATGCTCATGTTTACCAACCCGGCTGGTCTGTGATCAGGCAAAGGACACCAAAGAGATGTGAGGCGCAAAATAATGATGTAATGTTGGTGAGCTCAGCTTTCTCTCAGCAGAGCGCTGGCTTGCTGCTGTTTGTGCGTATTCTACTCTTAAGTTATGATTTCATCATTTCCTGTGGGCAGAGAAGTTTCCATGCCAACACCAGAACTTCAAACTTCGTTTGGGCTCAAGTAGGGCACATCTAGGGCCCAATTAGGGTGAATGGGATGCTCTTCTCTATAGAGTAGGCGCAGGGATGACGTATTTTTGTAGGCTTAACCAGAAATCGCAGCCATTTTGGTTCATCAGGAAAAAAGTCTATGGGGTTTTAAAATGGGGATTTCTGCATAAAATAAGGTCTGTGGTTAACAAAGGTTTATGGGAACGCACATTTGGGTTCAGCAGGATAATCTTCATGAACGTTAATCTCTTTTATGCCTTTTGAAGCGTTTTCTAAAAACATATAAAAAAAGCGCATTTACGTTCCAAAAGTCATAAAAGTTATTCACGTTTGTGAAGATTATGCTGCTGAACCCAAATTCGAGTTCCCATAAACTTTTGAGACCTTATTTTATGCATTTAAGTGAAATCCCCATTCTAAAACCCCATTCACTTTTCCTCTTACCAACCCGGAAGTATACTTCCGGACTCATTCCTGTGGTTCTCTACTGCAGCAACATTTAGTGATTTAGTCAGTGGCTGTCAAACCTTTTCACATCAAGGACCCCTAAATTGACACAAATTAGACAAATTAAGATTTTGTCCCAGGGTTCAGATTTTTTTTAGATTTCAGATTTTTTTATTTCGCCCCCCCCACACACACAAACAGTCGACATGTGGATCAACATCAAGAACACAATTGTGTGGAGTGCCAGGTCTCCCAAGAAGCTACTTAAAGCTTATGGCGGGAGCCTGAGCAGGAAGACTTAGTACAAAACTTGAATACAAGTTACTGCATACAGCATAAAAACACAACAGGACAGTCAGCAGACAACAAAACAAACAAAACAATCCCAGATCAATGGATTAAGTATAAATTATACATACGAATTAAGCAGTTGTTCTTTCATTTTTTTCTTAAAAACAGAGATGGATACTGGATAGAGATGTTTTCAGGCTCTCATCAAGCCCATTCCAAATCCGCGGCCCCCTATTGGTTATACTTAGACTGGTGCATTTCAGTCGTCTTTTCTTACCATAAATAAGATGTGTATTTCTGGTATTAAAAGTATGAACAGGGCGGTTGACTGGGATGAGCTTGGAGAGTCTTGGATTTAAGTTATGGACAACTTGGTACATCATGATTGCGTTTTGATGAATATTGAACTCAGCAAGCCTCAGGAGATTAAAGCTATGGAAGAGGGAACGTGTGGGTGCGTTAAAATCAGACCAGGATATGGCTCGTATTATTTTCTTTTGTAAGCTTTCTAATTTCTTCAAGTAACTGGGGAAGGTGTTGCACCATATAATGTTACAGTAATTAATGTGTGGCTCAAACAAGGTTTTGTACAAGATCAGGAGAGCAGATAAAGGAAGAAAAATAACGGAGTTTGAAGAATAGACCAACATATTTAGACAGTTTTGTTAACAGATGATCAATGTGACATTTGAAGTTGAGTGATTCGTCTATGAGGACCCCCAAGAATTTAGTTGACTTTACTCTTGTCAACTCCCTTCCATCTATTTTGAGGTAGATATGATCCACTGATTTTTTGTTAGAGTGGAATACAATGAAGTTAGTTTTGCTGATGTTCAGCGATAATTTATTACATTTGAACCAAGAATCCACTTGTTGGAGTTCAACATTGAGTAGATCTTGAAGCTCATATGAATTGTTATAGGACAGGAATACGTTTGTATCATCAGCAAATATCACTTTATGCAATAATTTAGAAGAATTGACAAAATCGTTGATGTAAAGAATGAAGAGCAAAGGCCCCAAAAGTGAACCTTGGGGGACCCCATATTTAACATCCATTTTCTGAGAATGAAAATCATGTAAGTCAACATACTGGTATCTACAATGCAGATAATCGCGAAACCATTCAAGAGCCAGTCCTCTGACACCAGAATGGTGCAGCTTCCCCAACAAGATGTCAAAATCAATAGTATCAAAGGCCTTTGAAAGGTCCCGAAATACACCCACTCCACAGTTCCCCTGATCAACAGCATAATTTATTTTTTCTATTAGGTCTAATATTGCCATACAAGTTGTATTCTTTTTCCTGAAACTGTACTGAGAGGTAGTGAGTATATTGAGCTTATCAAGATATTTGCTGAGTCTTTTAAACACAACTCTCTCATAAATCTTTGAAATAACAGGCAAGACTGATATTGGACGATAGTTGGTGATACTATTTTTATCACCCGATTTGAAAATTGGTATTACTCTTGCAATTTTGGTCATCCTTGGCACCACGACAGAAAGTAAAGATAAATTCATGCAATATGCAAGTGGTTTTGCTATAATAGCAGCTACGGCAATCAAGATTTTACTGCAGATTCCGTCCACACCAGCTGTACGAGAGTTGTTCAGATTCATGATGGCTTCATATACTTGAAAATACGTGAAAATAAATTATTCCCCTTTGTGCTGGGGACCCCTGGAACTCCCTCAAGGACCCCTGGGGGTCCCTGGACCCCACTTTGAGAACCACTGATAGGATGGTTGTATTTTTACATACAAATCTTGCCTATAGTGCAGCTTGAAATCCTCAGTAGTTCATTTATCCAAAGATATCATGTTGCACACAGGCTCCTCTGTCTGAGCAATAAGAAAACCTCCGCTTTGTTTAACCTTCAACAGGCTACAATCCCTCCATTGTCCCCGGCCTCAACAATAGGCCTGGGCTGATCTATTGTTGGCAACACTGAGGTGCAAATGAAATTAGGAGTTACGGCATCAATATGATTTCTAATCAATTAATCAATGGAGCTGCACAAGAATGGAAAGTTCTCAAGTCTGACAAAGGAACTCGGCAAACTTAATTTGCCACCACTTTGGGAGGACCATGACCCTGAGCCCAAAAACCTGCTTCCCACGGGCTGAGAGGCACAAGAGCATTGAAATAACAATGTAGACGGCTCAATATGTCCCTCAGTATCCTGAAGAAAAACACAATTAAACAACAACATGTCTCCAAGTTATGCATGAGCCATTGTTTAGGATGTATCATTATGAAATGAGTTGCGGAGGCAAACCCGTAAGGCTGGCTTTACACGGTGAAACTTTCACGCAACTTTAGTTGGATGAAACATGAGGTGAAACTAAGTTGCAAATGATTTGCATGGTTTAAAGCCCTCTGCAACGCACTTGAAACGTGTCTGAAACTCAGCTGCAACAGTTGCCAAACTCTCAGCTTTGTGAAACTAGTTTCATGCAGCAGCCAATCAAAACGCTGATAAGTAGGCTATTAACACATTGAGTGCCAGCCGTTTTTTCAATCCTGTAGGTAAGTTGTGCCAGGTTTTTTTTTGAGGATTCTGGCTCATTTTACAAGAGCCGAGGATTCTTTTCTGTTAAGACTTCGTGAACACCAATCATCTAAAAAGAACTAATAGAATGTGTGCTTTCTCTGTCTAAAAGAGTTAGTTTGCAGAGTTAGTAGTTATGTAGATATTAGCCGTTGAGTACAGCATGGTTTCAGAGATTTTCAGAGAGTTTAGAGATAAATGGATTTTTAGAACCACCTCACGTGCCTGTGATTATGGGTGCCCTTGGGCAAGTCTGTATACTGTATTGTGTGTGTGTGTGTGTGTGTGTGTGTGTGTGTGTGTGTGTGTGTGTGTGTGTGTGTGTGTGTGTGTGTGTGTGTGTGTGTCTCCAAACTCCTCCCTCCGTCTGTGCTGCGGAGGGAGGAGGCTCCGCGGCCGCTCTCGGGCAGTCTGGACTGTAAAACTGGCTCGTTCGTTTCTTGAGGTGTCGGCTGAGAGCTTTGAAGAAGCTTTTGCGATTCTGGTCTTATTTATGCGCAAAGGTACTCGAGTGTGTGTGTGTGCGCGCGCGCGCGCGTGTGTGTGTGTGTGAAATCGAAAGAGTTTTCGCCCAGCTATTTCCTTGAAAATTAGACTGGCTTTCTCCAGCGGACCCGTGGCTGTGGCTTTCTCTCTGTCTGGAGAGAACTGTCGCCACTTAGTGGTCGGTAAAATAGATTATACACATTCTCTTCCTCCAATATTGATATAGAAGACGTAAAAGGGGTTGATTGATGTCCCACCGTCAAAAAAAAAAAATGTTTATGTAAGACGAGATATCTCGTCTTTGGCACTCAACGGTTGGATTATGTAAGACGAGATATCTCGTCCATGGCACTCAACGTGTTAATGCACTGATGGCTCTCTTCTATTCTCCGGGACAACCATAATGAAAGAAAGTAGCCAGCCAGAGCAGAAGAAAACCTGATAAAACACGCCCGAATTGATATTATGTCCAGCTAGAAAACAATACAAAACAAGATACCAAGATGCAAGTTACAATGAATGAATGACACTCCACTTGATACAGTAATACACTGTAGCAAGAGAGAGAAAAGGAAAACGATATGACAGATGAAACATTACCTAGCGACTGTTTGACTGCAGTAACAACACAGACGAGAGTCTTTGTGTCTCTAAATACCTTCAATTCTGTTGATTTAACATGGCATCATGTAGAAAATCCTTGTTCAAACAAATCTATGTTTAATTTATTTATTTAGAATGTTTATTCCTAAACCACAGATGAACGATTAGTCAAATATGATGCACAGTGTCGACTAGTGGTTTTGATAATCGACTAGTCTGTGAAAGCCCTGGTAGCAGGTAGGACAATGAAAGTAATATGACATAATTAATACCCTGGAACTGTGTACCGTCATTGTCATTGTCATTTTCTAAACTCTCCATTGTTCTCTATGATTTACTACCTGCTACAAATATAACCAGTTTTTCCGGTTTAACTTCATACCTGCTAGACTAGCCCTTGCATGACAAATGTCAGAAATATCTTGAAGATCAGACAAAAGAAGGTGAAAGAAGCACATGGTGCATGGCCTCATGGCCCGCGCGTCCGGGAACACAGCCGTTGGGGCACAGGTGTTACTCTGCTATCAGCAAATATGATCCCTCAGTAAACAGACCCAGTGCATGTAAACACCGAGGGAGGGGAAGAGTAACTGCTGCATGGCCCATGCTGCATGACCCCCCCCCCCCCCCCCCCGCGCACCATGCAGTTTTTTTGGGGGGGGGGTTATGTAAGGGATAATGTATACTGAGCCGGTGATTACTGTGGAAATAATGACCGACAGGTGAATGATTTAGCCCGACGCGCAGCGGAGGGCTTAATATTCACCTGAAGGTCATTATTTCCAGTAATCACCAGCTCAGTATACATTATCCCACTTAGAACACGCCCTACAACTAAATCATTCAATAATCTGACAAAAATAATTATTCAAATAGATTTTTTAATAGCATTTTCAACACAAAGCGGTTTCATTCGTAATTGGCACACAAGACACCACAGCTGCAACTGGTTGGCCTAATTAGTAGCGTCTGCGGACAAAATGCTCTTACCAACTGATTAATCCAGGTGTGGCAGAGCAGCGGTCGGTTGTCGAGAAATAATGACCGGTGAATATTGTTGATTGACCAATCAGAATCGAGTATTCGAGAGAGCCGTGTTCTAAAGTTACTTACGCAACACTGCCACCACAGCGTCAAGATTAGCAATGATTGGACTATGGACTGTAGCACTTCCTATATTGACTTGATGTGGCCGACCAAAGACAATCGGCTCAGATGATATGAAACTTGAATGCTTTGAGATAAGAATGAGACAGAGAATGTGCTGAAGGCAATCATTTCAATCGAAAATGTCCAGAATAACACATATGAACACACATATGAATTAACTAGAGGCACTGGAGCTACCCAATGTTTCGCCATCAGAGACGTTAACAGATTTACACTAAGTGTGCTAACTATTCACATGATCATGTGTACATTAGAATGTGGATAGAAATGGCTCCAGATGTGCAAATATGCAAGAGGTTTACAGATGGAGGTCACAGCATGAAGTTACCTGACTGTCACGCCACATGGTGGGTGGGAAGTGAACGGAGGTCATGAGTGGGGTGCTATCAGGACTCTGGTCTGTGTAGTGAGTACATTATCCTCAGGGTGTGCTATCAGGACTCTGGTCTGTGTAGTGAGTACATTATCCTCAGGGTGTGCTATCAGGACTCTGGTCTGTGTAGTGAGTACATTATCCTCAGAAGCTATCAGGACTCTGGTCTGTGTAGTGAGTACGTTATCCTCAGAAGCTATCAGGACTCTGGTCTGTGTAGTGAGTACATTATCCTCAGTGGGTGCTATCAGGACTCTGGTCTGTGTAGTGAGTACATTATCCTCAGGGGGTGCTATCAGGACTCTGGTCTGTGTAGTGAGTACATTATCCTCAGGGGGTGCTATCAGGTCTGTGTAGTGAGTACATTATCCTCAGAAGCTATCAGGACTCTGGTCTGTGTAGTGAGTACATTATCCTCAGAAGCTATCAGGACTCTGGTCTGTGTAGTGAGTACATTATCCTCAGAAGCTATCAGGACTCTGGTCTGTGTAGTGAGTGCATTATCCTCAGAAGCTATCAGGACTCTGGTCTGTGTAGTGAGTATGTTATCCTCAGAAGCTATCAGGACTCTGGTCTGTGTAGTGAGTACGTTATCCTCAGAAGCTATCAGGACTCTGGTCTGTGTAGTGAGTACATTATCCTCAGAAGCTATCAGGACTCTGGTCTGTGTAGTGCGTACGTTATCCTCAGAAGCTATCAGGACTCTGGTCTGTGTAGTGAGTACGTTATCCTCAGAAGCTATCAGGACTCTGGTCTGTGTAGTGAGTACGTTATCCTCAGAAGCTATCAGGACTCTGGTCTATGTAGTGAGTACGTTATCCTCAGAAGCTATCAGGACTCTGGTCTGTGTAGTGAGTACATTATCCTCAGAAGCTATCAGGACTCTGGTCTGTGTAGTGAGTACGTTATCCTGAGAAGCTATCAGGACTCTGGTCTGTGTAGTGAGTACATTATCCTCAGAAGCTATCAGGACTCTGGTCTGTGTAGTGAGTACATTATCCTCAGAAGCTATCAGGACTCTGGTCTGTGTAGTGAGTACATTATCCTCAGAAGCTATCAGGACTCTGGTCTGTGTAGTGAGTACATTATCCTCAGAAGCTATCAGGACTCTGGTCTGTGTAGTGAGTACGTTATCCTCAGAAGCTATCAGGACTCTGGTCTGTGTAGTGAGTACGTTATCCTCAGAAGCTATCAGGACTCTGGTCTGTGTAGTGAGTACGTTATCCTCAGAAGCTATCAGGACTCTGGTCTGTGTAGTGAGTACATTATCCTCAGAAGCTATCAGGACTCTGGTCTGTGTAGTGAGTACGTCATCCTCAGGGGGTGCCATCAGGACTCTGGTCTGTGTAGTGAGTACGTTATCCTCAGAAGCCATCAGGACTCTGGTCTGTGTAGTGAGTACGTTATCCTCAGAAGCTATCAGGACTCTGGTCTGTGTAGTGAGTACGTTATCCTCAGAAGCTATCAGGACTCTGGTCTGTGTAGTGAGTACGTTATCCTCAGAAGCCATCAGGACTCTGGTCTGTGTAGTGAGTACGTTATCCTCAGAAGCTATCAGGACTCTGGTCTGTGTAGTGAGTACATTATCCTCAGAAGCTATCAGGACTCTGGTCTGTGTAGTGAGTACGTTATCCTCAGAAGCTATCAGGACTCTGGTCTGTGTAGTGAGTACGTTATCCTCAGAAGAGTTTGACAACATGGTGAACACTCATCATGTTCACCTAAAAAGGCATCTGCAGACAAGTTGGGACAGCTGAGCTGGGAAAATATACCAACCTCAGCAGGACTGCTGCCGGAGTACTACAGTAGGCCCTCTGTGTGTCTGTGTGTGTGTGTGTGTGTGTGTGTGTGTGTGTGTGTGTGTGTGTGTGTGTGTGTGTGTGTGTGTGTGTGTGTGTGTGTGTGTGTAAACTGGAGTGAACCGACCTCCAGGGCCCCAATGCCGCACAGGCAGAAAGTAAACCACAGGGGGATTAAGGGCAACGTGTTTGACGTGAACAAATAGAGCCGGCGTGCCTGAACCAGCCTCCACACTGTGTGAGCTCAGGACCACCTGAACCAGCCTCCACACTGTGTGAGCTCAGGACCACCTGAACCAGCCTCCACACTGTGTGAGCCCAGGACCACCTGAACCAGCCTCCACACACTGAGCTCAGGACCACCTGAACCAGCCTCCACACTGTGTGAGCTCAGGACCACCTGAACCAGCCTCCACACTGTGTGAGCCCAGGACCACCTGAACCAGCCTCCACACACTGTGAGCTCAGGACCACCTGAACCAGCCTCCACACTGTGTGAGCTCAGGACCACCTGAACCAGCCTCCACACTGTGTGAGCTCAGGACCACCTGAACCAGCCTCCACACTGTGTGAGCTCAGGACCACCTGAACCAGCCTCCAGACACTGTGTGATCAGGACCACCTGAACCAGCCTCCACACTGTGTGAGCTCAGGACCACCTGAACCAGCCTCCACACTGTGTGAGCTCAGGACCACCTGAACCAGCCTCCACACACTGTGTGAGCTCAGGACCACCTGAACCAGCCTCCACACTGTGAGCTCAGGACCACCTGAACCAGCCTCCACACTGTGTGAGCTCAGGACCACCTGAACCAGCCTCCACACTGTGTGAGCTCAGGACCACCTGAACCAGCCTCCACACTGTGTGAGCTCAGGACCACCTGAACCAGCCTCCAGACACTGTGTGAGCTCAGGACCACCTGAACCAGCCTCCACACACTGTGTGAGCTCAGGACCACCTGAACCAGCCTCCACACACTGTGTGAGCTCAGGACCACCTGAACCAGCCTCCACACTGTGTGAGCTCAGGACCACCTGAACCAGCCTCCACACACTGTGTGAGCTCAGGACCACCTGAACCAGCCTCCACACACTGTGTGAGCTCAGGACAGCCAACACCACCCCCCCCCCCCTCCCCAACAACACAAACAACCCCTAACCCCCACCACTCATCCATCCCTCCTCTGTCATGGGTCAAATCCATCTTATATTCCACTGATGCCTTGCTTGCACAAGCCTGTTAGCTTTGCCACTGCTGACCTGTAACAGCACTGCTGCTGACCTGTAACAGCACTGCTGACCTGTAACAGCACTGCTGACCTGTAACAGCACTGCTGACCTGTAACAGCACTGCTGCTGACCTGTAACAGCATTGCTGACCCTGTAACAGCACTGCTGACCTGTAACAGCACTGCTGACCCTGTAACAGCACTGCTGCTGACCTGTAACAGCACTGCTGACCTGTAACAGCACAGCTGCTGACCCTGTAACAGCACTGCTGCTGACCTGTAACAGCACTGCTGACCTGTAACAGCACTGCTGTAACAGCACTGCTGACCCTGTAACAGCACTGCTGACCTGTAACAGCACTGCTGCTGACCTGCAACAGCACAGCTGCTGACCCTGTAACAGCACTGCTGACCTGTAACAGCACTGCTGCTGACCTGTAACAGCACTGCTGACCTGTAACAGCACAGCTGCTGACCCTGTAACAGCACTGCTGCTGACCTGTAACAGCACTGCTGACCTGTAACAGCACTGCTGTAACAGCACTGCTGACCCTGTAACAGCACTGCTGACCTGTAACAGCACTGCTGTAACAGCACTGCTGACCCTGTAACAGCACTGCTGACCTGTAACAGCACTGCTGCTGACCTGTAACAGCACAGCTGCTGACCCTGTAACAGCACTGCTGACCTGTAACAGCACTGCTGCTGACCTGTAACAGCACTGCTAACCTGTAACAGCACTGCTGACCTGTAACAGCACTGCTGCTGACCTGTAACAGCACTGCTGACCTGTAACAGCACTGCTGCTGACCTGTAACAGCACAGCTGCTGACCTGTAACAGCACTGCTGACCCTGTAACAGCTACGTAACAAACTCACCACATGATCATGTGGACCCATGTTGTTTCATCTTTACAAATCCTAACCTCCCCCAGCAGAGGAGAGGCTTCCAACCGACACCGTTTCCAGCCTGTCGTCATGCTGGCCCTTCATGAAGACGTTACTCCTGCATGGTTGGACAAACAGCGTGTGGTCCGATACCGGGTGGGCTGCCATGCTGCGCTTCAGCCCGGGAGGGAGGAGAGGAATCCTGGCCAAGAAGCAATTAGACGGATGATGAACATGTCTCTTACTTGTTGAATCTGCCTTGGCACATGACAAGCCTCCTGAGAGCTCGCCCTCCCCTCGCTCCATCTATGAATAATATCCTGTGTGAAAATGTTGTGGCGCCTCCTTCCCCTTAGAGGGCGATAGAGAGGAACCTGGAGCCGTGCCAGGGAGGGAGAGGCACAACCTTTTCGCTTGTGGAGCGACATTACCACAGGGACTTGTGAGAAGGAGAAGCACAGATGGGGGTACTGAAGAGAAACACGCCCTCAGAGGAGTGCTGGAGGGTGGCACCGCATTGGACTCGCTCCCTGGTTATTCATGCCAAGGCGGTGACAGAAGTTCTTTCACAGAGTCCTGCTGCATGAAATTTACCCAAAGTCCCACCAGGCGTACGGAGTAAGGACAGAGGGGGCACTGTACCGTGACGTCTGTGTGTGTGTGTGTGTGTGTGTGTGTGTGTGTGTGTGTGTGTGTGTGTGTGTGTGGGGGCGTGCGACGCGTGAGTGCATGTCTGATTACTCGCTGAAGCCCTCTCTCCATCAGCCTCTGAGGACCAGACAGCTCTCTCGTCTCGCCTGCTATCAAAGAGCAGATTCTGAGCCAAGAAGTTCAATCAACACTCCAACAGCTGCTGGACAGTTGAGCAAAGCACAGTTTCTATTGAGGATTGCATGAAATAAGAGAGTGGGTGCAAAACACATGGATGAGAGATGCCCACATAGGATGACAGTGTAGAAAATGTGCCTGATCCTAGGAGTTCATTTAGCATAATGCTTGTTGGTTTTCCCTCCAAAAGAGGGAGTGAGAGGCGGGCCCGTGGAGAACGCTCACAAGTGGGTCAGAATGAGGCCTTGGGGGGGGGGAGGGGGAGGGGGGGGACACAGCCATATGAAAACAGGGAGGAGCTAACACAGCCGTTATGCCACTCAAACACTCATGCGCACATGCAACCTGAAGGTACCGCACACACGCGCATGCACACACACACACACACACACACACACGCGTGCGCGCACGCACGCACACACGCGCACGCACACACACACGCACGCACGCACGCTGTGGTGAAATCAGTTGGAGGCTTTTCACTGCGACTGGAAGATAGGCTAAGCGTCTGTGTGGAGCGTTTCTGCTGTGTGTCAACGTCTCAACAGCTCCTTCCCTGGCTGCTTCTTATCAGTCGTTCCACTGAAGCCCAACACTCAAGAGTCACTATAAAGGCCGGGGTACTGAGGCCTCACTGACAAGATGAGATCATAAACCCCATGGTGCTAACGTTAACGACACAAACGGCAGTCAACAAAACACTCACAGACAAAAGATCCGCCGTCTAACAAAGAGCAACATGACCACTTCAACCCTATAATCCAAACTCGCACTAGTCGCTGAGAAAACAGGGCAGCGATAAAAGCCAACAGGCGTAGGCTACACAGCTCCCATCTCCGTAACACACACTGTTTACGTCATTGTGCCCTCGCTAAATGTACCTGCGTCCACTATAGAGGTCTGCTAAGAGCTGGGTTGGTGTGAGGAAGACACTGTGATGGCCTCTCCGCACTGACTCAAGGGGAATGTCCAGCTAAGCAGACAAGGATCAGTTACATGTACAGCTCACCTACAGACACAGGCGGCAGCAGGCTGGCACCTCGCCCAGAGAGACACAGCAGCAGGCTGTCACCTCGCCCAGAGAGACACAGAGTGGAGACGGGACGTCACCTCGCCCAGAGAGACACAGAGTGGACACGGGACGTCACCTCGCCCAGAGAGACACAGAGTGGACACGGGACGTCACCTCGCCCAGAGAGACACAGAGTGGACACGGGACGTCACCTCGCCCAGAGAGACACAGAGTGGACACGGGACGTCACCTCGCCCAGAGGGACACAGAGTGGACACGGGACGTCACCTCGCCCAGAGGGACACAGAGTGGAGACGGGACGTCACCTCGCCCAGAGAGACACAGAGTGGACACGGGACGTCACCTCGCCCAGAGAGACACAGAGTGGACACGGGACGTCACCTCGCCCAGAGAGACACAGAGTGGACACGGGACGTCACCTCGCCCAGAGAGACACAGAGTGGACACGGGACGTCACCTCGCCCAGAGAGACACAGAGTGGACACGGGACGTTTGGCGGGAGGGGCGCCTGTGTGTAATTGGATATAAGTGGTACCTCAAAATGATTCCCAGCATTGTCCCAGCCAAGTCGATCAGTATTATGTGCTATAATGTAATGTAGGCCAAACATAAGCATGAGCAGACTTTTATGGAAGTCTTCAGGGTAGCAGCATGCAAATGAGCTCTAACTGATATTAAGAAAAGCATGGAAAGCAGATCATCTCAGACTCACGATGAGACTAAACCAGCCATTCCCAACCTGTGGGCCGTGAAGGTATTGCAAGTGGACCGCCAAATAATTTGTAAAACATTACAATCTTTGTAATGTTTTACAAATTTGTAAAAACATATATATATATTCTCATACAAAACAATTGTATGGGAATATATTTCTCCATTGATAGTTATTTAATTTCTAATCAATTAGTCGTTAATTAGCCTACTGCAGACAGACCCTCACTTTGAGTTCCTGATTTCTGTGTGGTGCTGATGGACAGCTCCTTTTATCGTTAAAATAAAAAAAAGTGCCCTGAGAACTCATTATTTGGCCTCTGTCCTGTTTGTTTATGGTTGGATGTGGGCCACGAACATTTTTGAGATTCAAGTGGGCCATGAGTGGGAAAAGGTTGGGAGCCACTGGACTAAACCATATAAGCTCTTTTACAAGCTGTGGCTCTGTTGCCCAGAATCCAGATCCAAGCCCACCATGATAACCCTGCTCAATCAGAATCCAGATCCAAGCCCACCATGATAAGCCTGCTCAATCAGAATCCAGATCCAAGCCCACCATGATAACCCTGCTCAATCAGAATCCAGATCCAAGCCCACCATGATAACCCTGCCCAATCAGAATCCAGATCCAAGCCCACCATGATAAGCCTGCTCAATCAGAATCCAGATCCAAGCCCACCATGATAACCCTGCCCAATCAGAATCCAGATCCAAGCCCACGATGATAACCCTGCCCAATCAGAATCCAGATCCAAGCCCACCATGATAACCCTGCTCAATGTATGAAAGCTTTCGGGGATCAAAGAGTTGCATCACAGCCTGATTTAGACCGGAGGAAAGTCTGTGTCATCTTACCACCATCCAGGCATCGTCCCTTTGCTTTCCCTCAAGTCAGCTTCCTGTCATGGTCCACTATTTGGCAGCCGCACTGAAGCAGCGAGCGACTTAGATTTCTTCTTTCTTATGTTTGCAAAGGGAGCGCATGCAGCATGCAGGTAGCCTTCATCTGTTGTGGTCGTGTTTACTTGTACGCAATGTGTGTGTGAAGGGACCAATGAGCTCAAAGTCCATCAACAGTTATTCACTCAAACCTGTTGCCGACACACAGGCGTGTTTGGGCTCAAGGTCCATCAGGGAGATTCAGTCCTGTCCCCCGAGTATGTGGTTCAGAACCACACACACACACACGCACGCACGCACACGCACGCACACACACACACACACACACACACACACACAAAAAGTCACCATAACTGAGCAACCTGCGTGTCACAACGAGCACAATGTGGGAGGAAACAACAACAAACAAAGCAGTGCTTCTGATGTGAAGTAAGATAGGAGCCAAACCCATAGGCACACCCAAACCACATGCAAAGACAGGTAAGCTACACACGCACGCACACACACACACACACACACACACACACACACACCTGACCCACATGGTATAAGGACACCCGCTATTCAATCTGATTCACGTAATACAAAGAGACAAAAGGCTGTGATCTTTATCTAAGTTAAGTATTGTCACCTTTGACCATATTCCATTCACAGCACTAGCCTGCTGGCCTGGCTCTGTGTGTGCTGCTCCAGAGGCTGGAGCAGGATGCTGTCAATCCAGCCTTTATTCATTAAGAAACCAGTGATTCTCACGGGACCAGCATAACAAACAAAGAGCTAAGATAGCAGCAAGCTATGGTTCAGTTTCTCTTTCTGTTTCCCCATCTCATGAACACCACTAGATTCCCCCAGCTTGAGTGCGTCCTCTGACGGGCACGGAGGTGAGCGGAGCGGAGCGGTCGCTCCTCTTTGTCTCTGGGGCGGCAGTCCGCTTGAGAGAGACCACCTGTTTCTGTGTGCGCACAGAGCGGCGGAAACAATGAGGGCTCGCTGAACTGTGAACGGGCCAAAGCCCGGAGGCGAGCGGCCCAGAGGCGAGCGGCCCAGAGCCGAGCGGACCGGAGCCGAGCGGGCCAGCCGCGCCCCGCCGGTCATCTGTGTCCTCAACACATACGCCCCAGCCGGTGTCCAGCCCTCACTCACATGTTGCACAAGCCAGCAGCAAAGCCACAAGGCCCGGCTGTCAAAGTCATAATGTGTCATTGGCTGTGGGTGGAGGGGGAGGAGCTTAATGCAATCATACTTGGTTAATGCGTAACCATGGTTTCCACAGCCGCCTGCATGACACAGAAGCTATTGAACTTGAATTTCAATAGGAATCTACAATAAAACCTAGCAGGTCCACTGACTCCTATTAATGCTTCACTTACACAGTTAAGGCTATTGAGACAATAAATCTGCCATAATTATACATCTACCGCTGGGTTGTTATCAATTCCTTTGAAATGGGGTGAGCGCTGCATTTGCTCTGGTTTAATTATAAGGGGAGATGACAATTTATTCTGCTTATAAAAGCAAAAGTGTGAGGCTATAAGAAGGGAGTGTCAGTCAGCACACTGCCAAGTCCTCACACTGTCCTCACACTGCCAAGTCCTCACCGGCATGTTGAAATCACAAAGGAGCTATTAAACACGTTTCAAAATATCTCTGTGTTCCGGTTACAAGAGAGGATTCCCCAGGATCGGCAGTGGAGGTGTGTCAGGCTGTCAGCTGAATGTTCCCTCCGGCCGCTGGATTTCGGCCCAACAGAAAAGCGCCGATGATGTTTGGGAATGCGAGACCAACCCACGGAGCTGCCCCCCCCGCCCCCCATCCAGCTGGCTCATCTCCCACATGATAATAAGAGAGTATCTTAACCGGTTTCGCAGCTTTAAACAATACCCTGCAGTCATACGCAATGGAGGGTGCTGCTGAGAATGCAAATTACTCTAAGTGTGCACTAACTCTTTGATTGTGATTATTTGTTCTGAGCAACGTTTTTTTATTTGATTTTTTAGGTTCACCATTATGTTGCAGTCATTCAAATAGCCACTGGTCTGGTCAAGCAGGCGATGAGAAGGTTTCAGTGGAGCATCGTTACACCACACAGAAAGATGAGAGTTCCTGCTGAACCGGTTATTACCACTACACTGGTCACACTAGGTTGACTGACAGTCACCAAAAACAAGCACATTTCTGAGAAATAGACCCTTTTCACGGGGGCCATTTTGTGTCGAAAAGGCAGGGTAAACACAGGTGCAAGCAAAACAGTAATGGGGGTTTCCAACATCCAATCATGGAAGTTGGAAACCCTCATTAGTATTTTGCTTGCACCTGTGTCTACCCTGCCTTTCTGACACAAAATGGCCCCTGTGAAAAGGGTCTACACGGCAGCAGGTATGTGCAGGGCATGGCTCAAAAAAGGACGACTACGGGAAGCGGCTCTTTTCGGGGAAGAGCCATGATGATATACAGTTGTGTCAACGGGACAGTTCAGGGCATGCGGGGCCATTGCAGCAGACTCCACTAAGGTTTCACTTTGAGTTGGGGTAGAGTTACAGCCTAGTCACGACTGGACATGGAATGTCAATGGTTTGCATTAGGATTAGCTACAAAGTCAACTGACAAAGTCTAAAGTCTTCGTTTCATCCCAAAATGACATATTCACCATTTGAAAAAAATAAAAATAAACCCCTACTCTTAGAACATGAATGATATCACAGAATGAAAACTAATTAAGAGACTTTTCTGAGAACACTAAGGGAACTTGGAAGTTGGAGCAGTTGACTAAATTATAGCACTTTTACAGATTGGATCATCTACATTTTAGGAGATATTCATTGATGATCTTCAGGTAATATTTTGTTTTGGAAATGGATAGATAGCATTTTAGACTTGAACACTTTAAAGTTACTTGTTGAAGTTGACAGTTAATTTTCTTCTGTGAAAAGGCTGACAACAGTGAGGTATGCTGCCTTTTGCTTTTCCACACAAAGAGGTTTTGGAGAATCAAGTGAAAGCTCCTCAGCGTGATCGTCCTTCAGTTCAAAAAGCTCTGTGCTTTCTTTCCAGGCGGGGCCGATCCTGACATTGTCCGAGGCAAAACACGCCTCCCTCCGCTGGGAGTTCACGTGAGTCAGTTCTGTCCAACATCAACAGCTGAAAAAAGTGAGGCATCCTTCAACCGGTGAAGTGATTAATATGCACACAAATAATATAGCCCTCATTCACTACTTCCTGCGACAGAACAATACATGACCAAAAGACTGTCTGTCATTTTGAACTGTGACCAATGTCATCAAGATTTGATCTTAACTGTCAACCAAAACATGACCCTGGCCTTGAGCTTTGGGCAATGTCACCCTCTTTGTCACCCTCTTTGTCACCCTCTTTGAGCCCAAATTCTCTCTATCTATGTTACGGCTGATCTTCTGTGCAGGGAAATCTAAACAGCTTATCATTCAATGGTGGAAACAGAGTTCTCATGTGCTGTTACTTTTGCTCAATTCTGTGACCTTTTCTGCGGTCCAAGTAATAGTAACAAGGTCCTTCAGAGGACCAATGCCAAGAAGACATTCTCCCATCATTCCATCAGTCTCCTTTGGAGCCGAGGGATAAAGGTGGGTGGACTGCCAAGTCCGCAAACTATTTCCATAGGCATTTCCTGAAGCATGGGAGCAAATCAAAAAGCCATAATATAGTCTGACTCATCTGACTCTAGTTAACTCATTCAGTTGTCCACCATGCGTACACAAACACAAACTCCATGCTTTCAGTTATAAAGCATCTCCAAAGAAAAATGTTGATTCACTGTTGGTCCCCCGGGGAGTTAATTGCCTTCCACTGAAAACTCACTGCATGCTAAATTGCCTGAAGTCAGCGCTTTTTATGAGAAACAATCCCCCCCCCCTCACGCCACCGCGCTCCCCTCTCCCCCCCCCCCCACGCTCCCCTCTCCCCCCCTCACTCCCCTCTCTCTGAAGCAGACTGAGGAAGTGACCTCAGAGCAGTGAGAGTCGGGCAGGTAGCCAGCGTGTTCACTCTGCAGCAGGCTCCTCCAGAGGCAGCTGGAATCTGCTGTGAGCCCCCAAATGACACACGCCCCACCCCCCCCCCCACCTCCCCCCAGAGAGAGAGAGAGAGAGAGAGAGAGAGAGAGAGAGAGAGAGAGAGAGAGAGAGAGAGAGAGAGAGTCAATGCACTCCCACATCATCAGACCAGCTGGTAGGCATACTAATGGTCAGGCAGAATCTGACCTTGCCCTACAAAATCTCTCTAGTCACTGTGTGACTGTCTGCTACCACTCTGTTCTCTATAGTGACTGCAATATACCACTCTGTTCTCTAGTCACTGACTGCAATATACCACTCTGTTCTCTAGTCACTGTGACTGCAATATACCACTCTGTTCTCTAGTCACTGACTGCAATATACCACTCTGTTCTCTAGTCACTGTGACTGCAATATACCACTCTGTTCTCTAGTCACTGACTGCAATATACCACTCTGTTCTCTAGTCACTGTGACTGTCTGCTACCACTCTGTTCTCTAGTCACTGTGACTGTCTGCTACCACTCTGTTCTCTAGTCACTGTGACTGCAATATACCACTCTGTTCTCTAGTCACTGACTGCAATATACCACTCTGTTCTCTAGTCACTGTGACTGTCTGCTACCACTCTGTTCTCTATAGTGACTGCAATATACCACTCTGTTCTCTAGTCACTGTGACTGTCTGCTACCACTCTGTTCTCTAGTCACTGTGACTGCAATATACCACTCTGTTCTCTAGTCACTGTGACTGTCTGCTACCACTCTGTTCTCTAGTCACTGTGACTGCAATATACCACTCTGTTCTCTAGTCACCTACTGCAATATACCACTCTGTTCTCTAGTCACTGTGACTGTCTGCTACCACTCTGTTCTCTAGTCACTGTGACTGCAATATACCACTCTTTTCTCTAGTCACTGACTGCAATATACCACTCTGTTCTCTAGTCACTGTGACTGTCTGCTACCACTCTGTTCTCTAGTCACTGTGACTGCAATATATCACTCTGTTCTCTAGTCACTGTGACTGTCTGCTACCACTCTGTTCTCTAGTCAATGTGACTGCAATATACCACTATGTTCTCTAGTCAATGTGACTGCAATATACCACTCTGTTCTCTAGTCACTGTGACTGCAATATACCACTATGTTCTCTAGTCACTGTGACTGCAATATACCACTCTGTTTTCTAGTCACTGTGACTGCAATATACCACTCTGTTCTCTAGTCACTGTGACTGCAATATACCACTCTGTTCTCTAGTCACTGTGACTGCAATATACCACTCTGTTCTCTAGTGACTGCAATATTCCACTCTGTTCTCTAGTCACTGTGACTGCAATATACCACTCTGTTCTCTAGTCACTGACTGAAATATACCACTCTGTTCTCTAGTCACTGACTGAAATATACCACTCTGTTCTCATTGCATCCTTTTTCCTTATCTTATTAGAACTACCAGTGCTGCATGGGGTAAAATGTTTTGTCTAGCAAAAAGACAAAATACTGACCTTGGGGCTTTGGCTGTGACCGTGTGTGTGTGTGTGTGTGTGTGTGTGTGTGTGTGTGTGTGTGTGTGTGTGTGTGTGTGTGTGTCCAATGGTGTCAGAGGGCAAGAGTCAGATAAAGACAAAGCCAAGCCCATTAGTCAAAATGTCCACACACTTTTGTCCTGAGTAACGGTTTTTACAGGAAGGGGAGGGTTGATGATGACTGCACTTGGAGGAGTGTGAGGGTAACACAGCCTTCACTCTCTGGTCAGTGGAGTGAAACGCACACTCCGGCCTTCAATTAGAGCACGGTGATGAATGAAGCCGAGGGGGAGCTATTAGCTAAGATGCTAACGCTACAGTCAATCAGCCATGATGACCGCAAGAGCCAAGTTTGTAAACACAAACAGGAACAATGAGTTAATGAAGTGAATGTGGGGGATGGGGGGAGGTAGCATTAGTTTGTTAAGCTTTTGGTAAAAGTCCAAACATAATAAAATACCACGTGTGCTTTTGTTCCCCATTACGTAACTCTGTGGGGCACTGCTTCTAAGTCCCATCTGGCCCACTCTGATTAAAACACATCATCAGGCTGTCCCATAGCTGAGGACAGTTATTCAGGACACTTATTTTGGACACTGCAACCTGGAACCCCATTCTGGTGCTCTAAAAGCTAGTGGCACCAGCGGTCTGGGGACCCCCAGGGGCCCTTAATGAGGCTTCCAGGGCGCCCCAGTAAAAATAGGGAAGAGTTTAATTTCACTTGGCTATTGTTTCACTCCATAGAAGTTAGCACAATGGGGGAGACATCTCATAACAATTCCATACTAACTCTCCTACCTAACAGGATAAAGTAACTCTTCTCAGGTGCTCTCCCTGACCCTTTGGACAAAATCTGACCAAATGGAGTCTTTGTCTTGCGTTAATATTTGAAAGTCCATATTATGGAAATCTTCCCTGCACTATTTCATGGGCCATATAAAACAGCTTGGATGACTGCTTCAAAAATGGTGTTTCTTTTTCATAGCAGGCCAAACAGTAAAGTTCCCCCAAATGTTGGCCTAAGACGAGGAATCATCGCGAGTTAATTAAATTTCCACATTTTAACGGCCATATCTCGAGATCTGGCAACACAGGGATTTCCAAACAAGTTTAACAAAGACGCGCGTTGGTGAATACATACAGTATTTGAATGTTACCGTTCACTTTCATTTCACCCAAGTCAAAGTTCAGTTGATGCGATAACAGAGCAACTTCGGTGATGATCGGGTCTTTTTGGTTCTTTATGGACCCCCGGGTGATGGGGGGTCGTTGTTGTGCCGTGCGGGCTGTTCTCACTCGACTGCCAGGCGCTGATTGTCCACAAGCACATTTGACATTCAAATGAGATGCAGATTTTACCCACTTGGCTTCACTCCCTTTTCTCCGTTTCCTGACTTCACACACAGTAGGATATTTTACAAAATGGCACAATAACACCTGAAAGTTGCCTATAGTTGAATAATTAAATACGTCTAACGTCTAAAAACAATGATCCTTCATGGAGAAACGTTACCTTGTTTTGCTGTAACGTTAACGTTAATCCTTGCGATGGGGAAGTTTCAGGATATTATTCCAATCGAGTTCCCCGAACAGGACAAAACAGAGAAAGCCGCTGAAGTGAAGCCCGTCTTCGGAGACACTAGCAGTTCATTTGGGTAAACTTCGGTCCGGAGAAGAAGACTCGCCTGGGACGGTCCCGTGTTGGTGCGCAGTCCTCCTGCGCTGCGTCCGTGCGTGCCGTTTGCTGCGCGGTGGCTCACAAAGCGGCCCTCCCCCTTTCCCCTCCCCTCCTCTGCCTGTGAGATCACCACCTCCTCCTGCCGCGGCTTAAAGGGACAGAGCCGACCCTTTTCACAGCAGCCGTTTCATTTTGTGTCTCAAGGGCAAGGCAAGGTAAACACACAGGTAACCAATAACATGAATGAGGGCCCCGGCACTCATTCACACCTACATTGAATGACACTATTATTAATGTTATTGGTTACATCTGTCTATCTGTGTTTTTTTACACCTGCCTTGAGAGACAAAATTGCTGCTGTGAAAAGGCTCCTTTGGCTTATTTGTATTGTAGCCTAGGTCAGTGGTTCTCAAAGTGGGGTCCGGGGACCCCCAGGGGTCCTTGAGGCTTGAGGGGGTTCCAGAGGGTCCCCAGCAAAAAGGGTAATACTTTATTTTAACTAGAATTCCAACCATAACACAAGTGTAACAATAACATGAGGGCCCCGGGACTGGAACACCTAAATGGAATGGAAGTTGGAAACCGTTATTCAATAACGGTTATTGGGTAACTTATACCATGTGTTTACCCTGCATTGAGACACAAAATGACTGCTATAGAATATAACTAGTCAAGGCACAAACTCAATTAAACAAACAAACAAACAAATGGAGCAAAAGGTGCATACAGTAGGTGAGGAGGGAGAGAGACTGAATATTCTGAAGGTCTTCTGCCAGTGAGTACACCAGTGCACCCAATCAGCTTAACAACCCCAACACCAGGCTCCTGAAAGACACGGCCAGGAGAGTGGGAGGGTCATCACAAAAGCTAAAATCTTATCAGATGAGGGACCCTGGGACAGAATCGTATCAAATGGGGGTCCGTGGTCTAATTTGTGTCAGTTTAGGGTCCTTGGTGTGAAAAGGTTTTAGAACCACTGTTGTAGGTATAGTGAAGCAGCTATAAAACATTCTAGATTCTCTAATTGTGTTAACTAATGACAACCAAACAAAAACATGCACGTTCCTCTGGATAAATACATATTACAAAAATACAAAAAGGAAATTAGTCTTTTCATACAGTATACTGCTCATTTCACTCCTATTCATCTTCATCTTCTTCACCCTCCTCCTCATCAGCATCAACTACGCTGACCACCATAAAGGAAAAGACAGTGCTTGATGCAGGCTGTGTGTCTATTCCACAGTGTATGAATCGAGTTCAGATGGTTTATGTTTAGGCACAAGAACAGAAAAGACAGAGCAATTCTTTCCATTTTCATTCATTTTCATTTTTGAAAATAGCATCTTTGTCATCATCAGATTGCCTCAATGCCATGTCCAGAGCCACTAAAGCACGATAGAGCAGCTTCAAGTGTCCCCCTCCACATATGGTGAATAATATAGGTCAAATGAAAGTAGAGGAGGTAACCACTGCGCTCAGACAGGTGCGTAGTCCAATGTAGAAATGTCACAAGTAAATGAGAAGATGGGGACCGCACTCGAGGAATATCGTTTTAATTTTCTTTAGCAACAAAACGTTTTCGGCCGTCCGGCCTTCATCAGTGTGCAAATGCAGAATGGTTGAAACAGACAGGAATAATATAGGTCAAAATGTTGATATTTTGATCACATACAATACACCCGATACGGCACTAAAACACTATTGCCCTGTAGCAGAAAGGCGTCACTTTGTAGGTCCGCCATCGCCCAGCACAGGTGGCAGGGGAATAAGATGAATGTTCAAATGAATCAGTCCAAAATATGCAGTATTTAGAAGGAATTGAGTTCTTTAGAATTTCACCACCATGGAGTTTGCTGGACTTTGACTGGATTGTTGATGCCATTTCATATTTTGAAGCAATAAACTCAGATTTATTTTCATTATTTTTCCTAGAATAACTGATTACAATACAGTATGCTTCCACATTTTGTATAAAAATATATATTAAGTTCCTTCCATTAAATTATTATGGTAATTGTTTTTCTTTGGTCAGTTTTGGGTTTCCATTTGACTACAATTTAGATTTTAGTGCTAAAAAGATACAAGTTAATTATTGAAAATATCATAATAATCATATAATCATAATCCATCATAATCATAATCATATATACACACACGCACACACACACACACACACACACACACGTGCAAACACGCTGAAACCAGGAACAGTAATATCCCTGTGCACTGCAGCAACCTGTACATCGACAGTATGTAGCACCTACCCCCATGTACATGTATACCCCCCTACGTACGCACGTACACGCGCACGCGCGCGCATACACACTCACACACACATGCACAGACACACACAATTCGGAAATACGCTTACTGTGGAATAACTACAATAATCTGACTTAAAGCCTCGTTCACATTGAAATAACGGTGCAGTATCTGGACATATAGTATAAGCCTTTGTTTACTGTACATACATTCTTTCATATATACATATTTAAAATAGACACTTTACACCACACATATTATACGTAGTAGTTAATGCAACATTTTGTAAATGTTTGAATGTCCCCGTGCCTTGTTTGTTTTAATTTGTGCATACTGCTGCATACTTTGAGTACTTTGAGATAAACCAGAGTCAAATCATTCCTTACACACTTGGCCAATAAAGCTGATTGTGATTGTGAAAGTATAACTTAATGTCATGTTCTTTGACACTATACGGCCTGATACAGCACATTCTGTCTTGGGCCCCCCATGGCAAAAAAATCAGGAATGTGCACGGTCTGAGAATGAACTTCAGATACCATGAAATCCAGAAGTCGTGTCAGAAGTAATTTTCACTGCACTCTACCCTCATTATGATAATTAAGGGCCCGCCATCACTAACTCACGCCATCCATGAAATGTTTTAATCTAATTAGGCTGATCTTACTGCCCTTTACTCAAATGGCTGTTGACAACCTCCAGATTACATTAAATAATGGCTTTTCATTTCAGGGACATCGGGGATAAATTTACAACCTCTGATGCGTAACACATTCAGATCAGAAATGGGCTCATGTGTGGTGGTATAATATAGCTACAGTGCAACACGATCACCTGGTCCTCACATGTGAACTTTAACACTTGTTATGTCACCGACGCCCACCTGTCTGTTACAGCCTGACTCGCCCACCTGTCTGTTACAGCCTGACTCGCCCACCTGTCTGTTACAGCCTGACTCGCCCACCTGTCTGTTACAGCCTGACTCGCCCACCTGTCTGTTACAGCCTGACTCGCCCACCTGTCTGTTACAGCCTGACTCGCCCACCTGTCTGTTACAGCCTGACTCGCCCACCTGTCTGTTACAGCCTGACTCGCCCACCTGTCTGTTACAGCCTGACTCGCCCACCTGTCTGTTACAGCCTGACTCGCCCACCTGAAAATGTCATCAGGGTCCGAGACATTATATAATGGATCAATTAGGGGCACCGGATTTTATGGCCAGCTCATTTTTGGGTCCTTCAGAACTTCATTGAGGCCATATAGGAATACAAAACCTTGACAGCACATTAGCCTGCAGGCAGGCAGGCCCCTTGTTAAATGATGACTTCCTTGTGTGCCTTTGTACCAGTTGTTATATAATGCCCATAGCTTGTGTCGTGATACAGAGACATGGAAAGAATGGGGGCGGAGAGGCCACTCTTTCTCAAATTGCAACATAATTGGACTATATGGACAACTGCCACTTCAAAAAGACCATATTGAATATAACTAAATATGCCTTCATTCAATTATTTCGGTGACTTACAGGTATACTGTATGCCCCAATGATTCAGCTCACTTGAATAGTGCAGCTTGTACCACACACACCCTGGAAACTAGTGTCCGTCCAAACTCGGCCGCCAAGAGGGCTGAGGCCCCATCATGGCGTTGGCGCGGAGAGGGGCAAAGCTGGCTGGGGTAAAAACGCCTTACCAAACTGGTTACTCATGGCTAGACAGACAAAGCCAGTTTGAGCTCCCACCAAAACGCCTCTAAATGGCATAATGCATTGATGAACTGCACACAGGGAACGGTCCCTATCTTGAAAGTTTCCTTTTTCCAGCTGCCAGCATCCTCTTCACATCCCCAAACCGCCCCTAGTGAGGCCCACCACCAACCAAATGAGCCAATTAAATGCAGGCTTTCAAAGCCCTTTGAACTGCACCTTCTGTCGGGATCTTTTTATGTTCGAACCTCAGAGCTCACTGAGGCCATTTTAGCACCTTGGGCCCCCTCTTTACTCTGCCAGTCTCTTCTTCCTCAGAGAGAGAGAGAGAGAGAGAGAGAGAGAGAGAGAGAGAGAGAGAGAGAGAGAGAGACAGACAGACAGAGAGAGAGAGAGAGAGAGAGAGAGAGACAGAGAGAGACAGAGAGAGAGAGAGAGAGAGAGAGAGAGACAGAGAGAGAGAGAGAGAGAGAGAGAGAGACAGAGACAGAGACAGAGAGGGGGAGAGAGAGAGACAGAGAGAGACAGAGAGAGAGAGAGAGAGACAGAGACAGAGACAGAGACAGAGAGGGGGAGAGAGAGAGACAGAGAGAGACAGAGAGAGAGAGAGAGACAGAGAGAGAGGGAGAGAGAGAGGGGGAGAGAGACAAGAGAGATTTGAACAATTGAAAAGCCTTCTGTGATTGTCAGAGGGAAATTTCCCCTGTGTTTTCAAGAAAGCGATTAGCGCAATGGGTGGACTTGTTTTAATTCCCTGTCCCGTCCTATGCAATCCAATCACTTCCCTCCCCTCACGTCTGCCTGTCTGTTTAGTAGGTTAGCCCTGGATCAGGTTGAGTGTGATCCAATTAGCATCTAACACCATCTGATACCGTACGTGTCTGAACAACGTTGTGCCTGAGTGTAAATACTGTATGTTAGGACCACAGGCTGAGTGTAAATACTCTATGTTAGGACCACAGGCTGAGTGTAAATACTGTAAGGACCACAGGCTGAGCGTAAATACTGTATGTTAGGACCACAGGCTGAGTGTAAATACTGTATGTTAGGACCACAGGCTGAGTGTAAATACTGTATGTTAGGACCACAGGCTGAGTGTAAATACTGTATGTTAGGACCACAGGCTGAGTGTAAATACTGTATGTTAGGACCACAGGCTGAGTGTAAATACTGTATGTTAGGACCACAGGCTGAGTGTAAATACTGTATGTTAGGACCACAGGCTGAGTGTAAATACTGTATGTTAGGACCACGGGCTGAGTGTAAATACTGTATGTTAGGACCACAGCCTGAGTGTAAATACTATATGTTAGGACCACAGGCTGAGTGTAAATACTCTATGTTAGGACCACAGGCTGAGTGTAAATACTGTATGTTAGAACCACAGGCTGAGTGTAAATACTATATGTTAGGACCACAGGCTGAGTGTAAATACTATATGTTAGGACCACGGGCCGAGTGTAAATATTATATGTTAGAACCACAGGCTGAGTGTAAATACTGTATGTTAGGACCACAGGCTGAGTGTAAATACTGTATGTTAGGACCACGGGCTGAGTGTAAATATTATGTTAGAACCACAGGCTGAGTGTAAATACTGTATGTTAGGACCACAGCCTGAGTGTAAATATTATATGTTAGGACCACAGGCTGAGTGTAAATACTGTATGTTAGGACCACGGGCTGAGTGTAAATACTGTATGTTAGGACCACAGGCTGAGTGTAAATACTGTATGTTAGGACCACAGGCTGAGTGTAAATACTATATGTTAGGACCACAGGCTGAGCGTAAATACTGTATGTTAGGACCACGGGCTGAGTGTAAATATTATATGTTAGGACCACAGGCTGAGTGTAAATACTGTATGTTAGGACCACGGGCTGAGTGTAAATACTATATGTTAGGACCACAGGCTGAGTGTAAATACTGTATGTTAGGACCACGGGCTGAGTGTAAATATTATATGTTAGGACCACAGGCTGAGTGTAAATACTGTATGTTAGGACCACGGGCTGAGTGTAAATATTATATGCTAGGACCACAGGCTGAGTGTAAATACTGTATATTAGGACCACGGGCTGAGTGTAAATATTATATGCTAGGACCACAGGCTGAGTGTAAATACTGTATGTTAGGACCACGGGCTGAGTGTAAATATTATATGTTAGGACCACAGGCTGAGTGTAAATACTGTATGTTAGGACCACGGGCTGAGTGTAAATATTATATGTTAGGACCACAGGCTGAGTGTAAATACTGTATGTTAGGACCACGGGCTGAGTGTAAATACTGTATGTTAGGACCACAGGCTGAGTGTAAATACTGTATGTTAGGACCACGGGCTGAGTGTAAATACTGTATGTTAGGACCACAGGCTGAGTGTAAATACTATATGTTAGAACCACAGGCTGTAAAAAGAGATGGACAGAGTGAGTGTGACATCACCCACTGGTTTTTGGACTCCCCTTTTGAAGCCTAGTGTGGCCGTCACCATCTTGGTTCACACGAGATGGCATGAAACCAGGGGTTTCCCAGAGCCACAGCACCGCCTGCTATTGGTCCATGATGGGCAAGCGGCTTGATCACTGGACAGGCGACCTGTCAATCATGCCCAAAACTATAAATAATATAAAATAATAATATAACCCCCCCCTGGCCCTTACATACAGATAGCATGTAAGAGAATGGTGAGTTTTAAAAGACCACGGAAACAAATTATGAGCTATTGAATGATTCATGTCTGTGTCAACATTTTTTTTTTAACAATGAGCACCGTGATAATCCCTCCTCTACACAATCAAAACTGTAGGAGGGGCGGAGCCCAGGCCAGCCTATGGTAGGTAGGCAGTCTGTGGTTCTTCGTTTGGCCTTGGTTGACGAAGAGAAAAATGTGTGAGCAGGAAGAGAGAGTGCGCGCTGAAGAAACGAGAAACAAAGGACATAATTATTTTTCCCCATCACCACCGAGAACACCTTGGCTGCAAAATAAGGGGGGTGCAATGTTCCGTGTGCCTTCACTTTGATGGAGTAGATGTCTGTCCAGAAGCAGAGAGGACGATCAAAAGGTCAGGAGGGGACAGCTGCAGCCAGATAACAGGATTTCACAGCTCCGCACTGAGCCCTTTATTGTTGCCCATTAACACTGATGGGAAAGCTGATGGACACCAGGTTAGGTGGAACTCCACCACCTATATGGGCCATCAAAACACACACACACACACGCATGGATGAACATGCAACACACACACACACACACACACACACACACACACACACACACACACACACACAGACACACACACACACACACACACACACACACAACCACCACCGCCACCAACAACAAATAATTTCCTTAGCAACAGTCACACAATAACTTTGTCCTTTTTCGTGTTTTGTTCTTATAATTTATATTACATATTATGTTTATAAAAGTATAGGGCTTTTTGTGCCCATTTGGTTCTGGTGCAATTTCACCAGAAGGTTCAGAAAAAAACAATTTTTAATGTGACATCCCTTAGAAAAACGTCATGTGCACATCAGTTCAAAGCACATGCTTTTAGACACATTCTGATTCTCATATTATGTGAGCTTTCCATGTTCTATTCTGACATCACGTGACACGGTGACAGGTCTTCACATCACATGTGAATATTTCAATTCAAGGGTGAAAAGTCTTTTCTCTCAACCCCCCCTCCCCCCATTATTATTTATAAAATTGTACTATTATTTGAATTATTTTGTTTTACAGGTGAACATACTACTTTCACAAATAAAGAGACCATTCACATGTGAAAATGTCATGTTCACCTGGCCAATTTCACAAGTTTACATAGGAAACCAGCATGTGTCCAAAAAGCACATGTGTTTTCAATTGACGTGTGGGATTCCCTGTGTATCTTACACATTCACTGTTTACTGTTTACTGTAAACACCAAAGGTTACCATGGTCACATGAATTCAATTTCAAGGACATTCAGCATTCAACACCCCTCCCCAACCCCCACTCCTCTCCTCTCAGCACCTCCCTCGCTCCTCTTACCCCCCCACCACTCTCCCCACCTCCCCTCCCCTTCCCCTTCTGTACAGTTTGCCATTGAGTACCAGCAGCGCCGCCATTGAAAAATAATTTATTTTGGAAATGTACTGTGATCATATATTCAGATTCTGCATGATAAGCTTTTTTTTTGCGTACAGTGAAATCACCCACAGAGAAAAAGCAGATGAGATTTTTTTTTTCCAACTATGAAAAGTGGGAATACAGCACAGAGTCTTCACTATAGCATTATGACTGTGCCTTGCAGTGGGGCAGCACAGTGCCAACCTGCTGCAGCGTTTTTTTCCAGGCAGTTTACAGTAGCGGCAGGACAGTCTCTTCAAATCCAGACACAGTGAATGCTCTGTAAAGCTGACGAAAGAAGGACGTGTAATCACACACACACACGCACGCGCTCGCTCGCATTCTACTAGTCCTGTTTTGGGGAAAGCACAGTTACGCCTGCGTTGTAGAGAGTGGTTCATCACACAAGTTACACCTGCGTTGTAGAGAGTGGTTCATCACACAAGTTACACCTGCGTTGTAGAGAGTGGTTCATCACACAAGTTACACCTGCGTTGTAGAGAGTGGTTCATCACACGAGGGGAGAGGTGAGGCAATTCCATGACATCATCTCTTCTTGGCGCTGGCTCAACGCTGCCCCGTGACGGTACTCGGTAGAAGGGTTGTACCACCAGGAGGAGGGGGGGGGGAGGGTGTCTTTTCTCTGTTTCTTATCAAAAGGGGCACCTCCATACAGTTGGAGCAGAACCAGAAGCTGTGCCCGCTTGCGACAGCCCCAGACCACTTCAGACGCAGCCTGTTTTGACTTCCACTCTCGAGTTGGATTTCAAAGCGCAACATCACCGATGCAGTCGGCAAGTGCAGAGTGAGAGGGATGTGTGTGTCCGTCCGTCCGTGCGTGTGTGTGTGTGTGTGTGTGTATTGGATACAGCAAAGGGTGGAAAAAATACGGGTGGTATATGCAAATGAATTGACAGCCCATAGCTGTCAAGATTAAAAGGAGGCTCTCTTAGCGCCAGGCCAGCGTTATGATGCCATAGTCACGGACAGCATCAGCAGTTCTGTCATAAACCGCGCCGGGTTTGATAAATATATGTTCCTCTCTCAAGGCATCTCTGATTCACTGTACCACACTCACAAGGACGTAAACACTTTCACAGATATACACTTTGTTTCATGTCTCCTCCAGCACAGAGGCATTTGACCCCGCTGTGCCCAAACGCTGTTTGTGTGCTATTGGCCAGTGAGCCGTTTCCATGGAAAAGAATGATTGTTTCTCCAATGTCCCCCGAAATGTCTCCGGGATTTGGCCTGAATTTCGCCGCCGCCATGTCCGTCCTTCACGACTTCCTTTGTACATCCAGTTGATCTAGCCATCCATCAGCCCAACACTTGTCCTTTCACATCCACAATATGGCTCCTTCATATAGTTATATCAATCTCCATCGATGCAATCACTGGAGATCCCAGTCTGGATCAGCGCCATTTTGTCCTCTAGGTATATATATAGAGATATATATATAATGTGTTTTCAAAGATTCTTGTGACTTTGTACAGAATCAAAGAGATTCGTAACATTTTGAATGTGTGTAAGTATAACAAAGAAAAAAGAAGAAGAAATCAACAATAAAAAAAGAAGTCATGCAAATCGATCAGAAGGCAACACAAAAGTGAAAGATGCCGTGGATGCTTATCTCAGTAACAGAGACGTTAAAAGTCTACACAGGCGCGCGCACACATACACACAGGAAAAGAAGCACAACAAAAAGTATCATACTTTCATAGTGGATTTACACAGAGTGACCTAAAACAAACCATGCAGACGTAAAAAACAACAACAATAATAACGAAAGAAAAAACCTTGAGAAAAAATGAAAACAACAACATGGAAAGAAAGAAAGAAAGAAAGAAAGAAAGAAAGAAAGAAAGAAAGAAAGAAAGAGAAATAAAGAAAGAAAGAAAGAATCAACTGACTTGTTTGGGTTGACGGTATGTTATGTAATGCCACTTTCTCCTTCAACAAGTTTTGGGTAAATATTTTCACAAATTTCGAAGTCCTTCTCAGCATTTTCACACAAAGGAAGAGAAGCCAGCGATGGGGGCTCGTGAGCCGGGGGCTAGGCTGCTGGGGGGCCTGTACAGGGTGCTGTGCTGGCTGGGGGGGTTGGAGCTCTGCTGGCAGGGGGTGGGAGTCCGGCTACCTTTGGGCCTGAACAGACTGCCTTGGCCCAGGGGCTGACCCTGGGGCTGACCCTGGGGCTGCTGGGGCTGGGGGCTGGGCGAGCTGAGCTGGGGCGGCAGTGGGGGCAGAGGGGGCAGGGGCGGCGGGGCGCAGTGCTCTGGCTCGCCTGACTCGGACTCGGTGTAGCTGTAGGCCTGCGCCCGGGATATGCCCTTCTGCTGCCGGCGCCAGGAGTTGTAGTACGTGGGGTCGCTTATGTAGTGGTTGACGAAGGAGTGGGTCTTCTGCCGGTTGGGGTCCACCTCGTACTCGCTGTCGCTGCCCTGTGGAGACGGAGAGAAGAGACACACGTGTGCGGAGAGTTAGTTAGCGTGGGTTCGATTCTGTGGCGCGATTGGGTGGGGCGGTTAGAGATGCGGAGGGGCTTTTTAAAATGCAAATGGACACGAGGTTATTGAGTTATTGTAGGGTTTCAGAGCAAAGTCACCAAAACGTAATTCGCCCTCACCCCTGTATGAACACCACACACAGGCGCACACATGCACGCGCGCCTACACAAACTCACACACCTTCACAGCACAGCACATGAACACACATGGACACCAAAAACAAAACAAAAAACATGACGAGATGGTTAGAGCATGATTATAAAATGACGTGTTACTGGAGCGTGCATTGTAAACGGACCATCAACACAACACAATTTGTCTTCGGGTCTTCGACTTAATCTACCAATCAGTCAGTGGATCCAGCTCTAGGTTCTGGATGGAGGATCTATGTAACCACTATACACAACACACCAGCAAGACGGGGTAGGGTGTTGTAGGCCGCAGTATGCCACAAGGACCTACAATAGGAATTGTGGGGGAGAGGACTGGATGGGGGACTAGCAGTAGGAACCAGCCCCTGATATATCTGGCTACAAACACTCAAGCAGGCAGCCACAAGAACCTCACCAAATGCAGTGGAAGTGTACGTAGGCCACCTGTCCCATACGAAAACACCAGCGCCTCCTAAGGGTGAACAAAACAATGCGGTTTAAAGCACCATAAAAGAGATATGACTGCAATGATCCCAATGAGCCACAGTGATGATGATACTGTAAATATATATACATATATTTTATATATATGTATACATATATATTTTTTGGATCCTGCATCGGATCCAATGATATTGAAAGGACCTGCTGTAACGGGGACCACATTTCCTTTCATGCCTTATTGCACAAGTTTGAATTCCCTCCAAGCCGTCTGGAAAGAAATGACAATCCTCCTCAGCACATTCTAGTAAGTGAGCCTCCACCTTGTTGCTGGCCGTGTTACATACTGACCCTCCACCTTGTTGCTGGGTGGGTTACATACTGACCCTCCACCTTGTTGCTGGCCGTGTTACATACTGACCCTCCACCTTGTTGCTGGCTGGGTTACATACTGACCCTCCACCTTGCTGCTGGCTGGGTTACATACTGACCCTCCACCTTGTTGCTGGCTGGGTTACATACCTCCACCTTGTTGCTGGCTGGGTTACATACTGACCCTCCACCTTGTTGCTGGCTGGGTTACATACTGACCCTCCACCTTGCTGCTGGCTGGGTTACATACTGACCCTCCACCTTGCTGCTGGCTGGGTTACATACTGACCCTCCACCTTGCTGCTGGCTGGGTTACATACTGACCCTCCACCTTCCTGCTGGCTGGGTTACATACTGACCCTCCACCTTCCTGCTGGCCGGGTTACATACTGACCCTCCACCTTGCTGCTGGCTGGGTTACATACTGACCCTCCACCTTGCTGCTGGCTGGGTTACATACTGACCCTCCACCTTGCTGCTGGCTGGGTTACATACTGACCCTCCACCTTGCTGCTGGCTGGGTTACATACTGACCCTCCACCTTGCTGCTGGCTGGGTTACATACTGACCCTCCACCTTGCTGCTGGCTGGGTTACATACTGACCCTCCACCTTGCTGCTGGCTGGGTTACATACTGACCCTCCACCTTGCTGCTGGCTGGGTTACATACTGACCCTCCACCTTGCTGCTGGCTGGGTTACATACTGACCCTCCACCTTCCTGCTGGCTGGGTTACATACTGACCCTCCACCTTCCTGCTGGCCGGGTTACATACTGACCCTCCACCTTGCTGCTGGCTGGGTTACATACTGACCCTCCACCTTGCTGCTGGCTGGGTTACATACTGACCCTCCACCTTGCTGCTGGCTGGGTTACATACTGACCCTCCACCTTGCTGCTGGCTGGGTTACATACTGACCCTCCACCTTGCTGCTGGCTGGGTTACATACTGACCCTCCACCTTGCTGCTGGCTGGGTTACATACTGACCCTCCACCTTGCTGCTGGCTGGGTTACATACTGACCCTCCACCTTGCTGCTGGCTGGGTTACATACTGACCCTCCACCTTGCTGCTGGCTGGGTTACGTACTGACCCTCCACCTTGCTGCTGGCTGGGTTAGATACTGACCCTCCACCTTGCTGCTGGCTGGGTTACATACTGACCCTCCACCTTGCTGCTGGCTGGGTTACATACTGACCCTCCACCTTGCTGCTGGCTGGGTTACGTACTGACCCTCCACCTTGCTGCTGGCTGGGTTACATACTGACCCTCCACCTTCCTGCTGGCTGGGTTACATACTGACCCTCCACCTTGCTGCTGGCTGGGTTACATACTGACCCTCCACCTTCCTGCTGGCTGGGTTACATACTGACCCTCCACCTTGCTGCTGGCTGGGTTACATACTGACCCTCCACCTTCCTGCTGGCTGGGTTAGATACTGACCCTCCACCTTGCTGCTGGCTGGGTTAGATACTCTCTTTGTACTCATGTCCTGCAACATTCCAGCTGTCACACAATTAGCAGCTTCATCGTTTAACACTCAGTGGGGATTGCTTATGGCCATCTAATTGCCATGAAAGGAAGCTGCCAATTGACCAATCACAGCCTCTGATTAATGACCTGGCCACCACAAACTAAGACAGCCAGTCCTAATGCAAAGAAGCAGCTTCCAATGTGCATTAACAAAGACACAAAGGCCCATTCTTTTCAGGGCAGTGTTGGTTTCCAGGTACACCACAGAGATGGTGCTGATCATTTTCACTGTTTCAAGGTTCTTTTCTCCCTCACCCCCCATATATGATCACGTCCCTTCTCTTCACACGGGGCTATGGGTGCTGCCCTGTAGTGTAGACTGACACACTCCACAAAGCCACTCTCTTCCTGGCTATTGCACAGCACATATGTGCTGCATATGGCTATAGGGTCAGAGTCCCCTCTCTCCTCCCTCCCAGCTCTGAGCATGCACTGTGTTCCCTATGCCAAACCCCTATATGAGCTTGTTTTTTTAAACATATGTCAGGAGAGTTAACACATGTCAAAGTAGACAATGCTCCTGATGAATTATGGGAAAGATAGGTCACGCTTCTTTGATTCTGGCTGATTCCTAACCAAAGGAAAAGCATCCCCCCCCCCTCTCTCTCTTCCTGCCCCATCAATGAATCAAAAGCAGACATTGTGCAAAGGCATCCCAATGCCAATTTGGCCCTCCACATTCTGAACTTGATTTAAGTTGCTTGGCAATAACTGTCATGGAGATGATCATTCTTTAAAATGATATGTTTCTCTGAAGTGTTCCTCCCAAAGGCACTTCAGACTGTGAGGGGGGTGTGTGTGTGTGTGTGTGTGTGTGTGTGTGTGTGTGTGTGCATGCGTGTGTGTGTGTGTGTGTGTGTGTGTGTGTGTGTGTGTGTGTGTGTGTGTGTGTGTGTGTGTGTGTGCGTGCGTTATTGTTGCCCCCATTGTGAGCACTTGAGACCTACCAGTGTTGAAAGGCATTCCAGTCATGCCAATGCATTCAGCAACACAACAAGAGAATAACAAGAAGCACTCACTGTGGTCCAACAAGACATTCTGAGCCACTTCAAGTGGCATTATCTCACTCTGAAGGCATCGATACTGCTTCCAGAGATGCCGCACCAGCCCAGCCCTGTGCGTGCACATGTGTGTTTGTGCACACGTGTGTCTGTGTGTGTGCACGCGTGTGTGTGTGTGTGTGCTGTGCACGCACATGTGTGTGTGCAGGGCCGCGGGAAGTACGGGTGCTGCAGGTGCTGCAGCACCCCCTAGTGGCGAGATGACCCCCCCCCCCCCCAAAAAAAAAGAGAGAAAAAAAAGAATATATATATATATATATATATATATATTTTTTTTAACAAATGTAATTAAAAATATTTTGCAGTGCACTATGTTCCTTTCTTGTTTGGAAATGTTTCGGGAAATGATTGCATTATTGATATACTGAAAATGTAGCCTATTTAAATAGAATTATCAACAATAACAATCAAGGAAGTTACGTGCTTGTAGGCTAGAGAAGAAGAAGAAGCGTGCATGCGCGCACATGTTGTGTTGAACCAACCAACAACCAATACGAATTGTTTAATCTGGCAATAAAGAAATGTGAACTTGACATGCTATTTTAATAGCCTACTCAAAAATGCACCTCCCACTATACAGCAAAGAGAGGAGTCAATGTTTCTTGATATAATCATTGCCATTCACATCAGAATAATTAGTCTAGTCATTAAGTTTGCTGATAATATTTCTATCATGTTAAGTCTGTGTCATGTTAACTGGTGTATTCAGAGCAAATAGGGAGATATAGAGCATTAGAACACGGCTCTCTTGAATACTCGATTCTGATTGGTCAATCAACAATATTCACCGGTCATTATTTCTCGACAACCGACCGCTGCTCTGCCACACCTGGATTAATCAGTTGATAAGAGCTTTTTGTCAGCAAGACACTACTAATTAGGCCAACCAGTTGCAGCTGTGGTGTCTTGTGTGCCAATTACGAATGAAACCACTTTGTAGTTGAAAACGCTATTAAAAAATCTATTTGAATAATTATTTTTGTCAGATTATTGAATGATTTAGTTGTAGGCCGTGTTCTAAGCGGGATAATGTATATTGAGGCGGTGATTACTGGGAAATAATGACCTTCAGGTGAACGATTAAGCCCTCCGCTGGCGCGTCGGGCTCAATCCACCTGTCGGTCATTATTTCCCCCGTAATCACCGCCTCAATATACATTATCCCTTACTTATCATCATGCTATATATCTCCCTCTTTGCTCTGAATGAGTGAGAAAAGGAGAAAATACTGAATAATTACATCACAACAGTATCCTAATCTTAATTTAAAATGAGATATTCCTCTAAATATGGCAAAAATAAAAAAAAATAAAACGTCAAATTTTCCCAGCACCCCCTCCTTAAAGTGACTTCCAGCGGCCCTGTGTGTGTGTGTGCACGTGTGTGTGTGTGTGTGTGTGTGTGTGTGTGTGTGTGTGTGTGCGCGCGTGTGTGTGTGCTGTGCTGCACATGTGTGGCAGTGGGAAAGAGCGGACCATGCAGTCCTAAGTGTTGACACAGTGGATTGCATGCTACTCCGGCCCAGACCAGCTCAGCCGTGGACTGGAGTGTGTCAAACACATGTTGCGTCTCTTGAGACGTTCTAGCGACAAGTACACACCACTCCAATGCGGCCTCCCACATTACTCCTGGTCCACTGCCAGTTCTTGTCAGAAAGAACTGCAGGGTCCTACTGAGGACCTATACATTGGTAAAGGGTCCTACTGAGGACCTATACACTGGTAAAGGGTCCTACTGAGGACCTATACACTGGTAAAGGGTCCTACTGAGGACCTATACACTGGTAAAGGGTCGTACTGAGGACCTATACACTGGTAAAGGGTCCTACTGAGGACCTATACACTGGTAAAGGGTCCTACTGAGGACCTATACACTGGTAAAGGGTCCTACTGAGGACATATACACTGGTAAAGGGTCCTACTGAGGACCTATACACTGGTAAAGGGTCCTACTGAGGACCTATACACTGGTAAAGGGTCCTACTGAGGACATATGCACTGGTAAAGGGTCCTACTGAGGACATATGCACTGGTAAAGGGTCCTACTGAGGACCTATACACTGGTAAAGGGTCCTACTGAGGACCTATACACTGGTAAAGGGTCCTACTGAGGACATATGCACTGGTAAAGGGTCCTACTGAGGACCTATACACTGGTAAATGGTCCTACTGAGGACCTATACACTGGTAAAGGGTCCTACTGAGGACCTATACACTGGTAAAGGGGAAAAAATGCCTTTACAGCCTGTGAAACAGCTCCACACTTCAAGACATTACAAGCTAATTAGTAGAGATGAATGCAGCTCTGCACTAAGCCCCAAGGGAAGCCCCGCCCTTAGCGAGGATAAAGGCGAGACACACACACACACACACACACACACACACACACACACACACACACACACACACACACACACACACACAGGCCAACTGAGGTCAAATAGTAAATATTTATTTTCATCACTAGGACTTTAACTTACACACAGAGACAGTGGGATTAATTACTGAGACCTCTTGACAGTATGTTTCCAGCTGATATTCAGGGTGTCTGCAGCAAGGCTTTCATGTTGACAGCAGCAGTTGGTGTCTGTAGCAGCGTGCTAAAGTTCTCCTGTCTTTTCTTGTCTACAGTGGTGCTAACCGCTTGAATGGGAGAACAATGTGGGGGGAAAAACACTGGAAAACAAAAACAAATCATCCAAAGGGAAGTACGTCAAATACAAGTCACAATTACTTGACCTGTTTTGTCGGAGATACATTGCTCATTACGATGATACATTTGCGCTTGCGTACAGAAGCAGAGAAGACGGGTGTGGAGGCACAGTGAGTCAGACGCAAACTCATTTGAAGAATGTCAACCTTTGACCTCTGTGGTGAGAGTTGAGCCCAGATGGCAGAAGCTGTCATCTGTGATGGAACACAAGCTATGGCCTCACATCTTCTCAAGTGTGAACGTGCTCTCTCTTTCTTGCAACTGCATTCATGTTGTTCTGCAAAGCACCTTGAGATGAGCATGTCTACTTCAGCTTTGTGACTTCATCTGGCTTTGATTTGACTGGGCTTTATATGAGATGACGTGAGACAGAGACAACCTACTCATGGCTAGCTGGGCCCCCATCCCCATCCCCCCCTCCTCCCCACCGTGGTACATGCATACCCCCCATCCCCATCCCCCCCTCCTCCCCACCGTGGTACATGCATACCCCGATACCAGACAGTGGGGCCAGTCCTTTGTCCTTCAGTTATGGATTATTACAGGGGGGAGGGGGAGAAAAGGGGGGCTGTGCTATTTCCCTCATTGATGTCGTGAATACAGCGGGGGTCCCCAGAGACAAAGACAAGGACAACGTATGCAGAGGTGGGAGGGGCTTTGGAGTGTGTGTGTGTGTGTGTGTGTGTGTGTGTGTGTGTGTGTGCGTGCTAGAGGCTTTAATCACGATGACATCCCCTAACTGCAGATTAGGAAGTCCTGACATGTTTACACTACAGTACATGCGTTTGTGTCTGTGTTAAATTATGGATAGACTAAGAGGAGAGAGGAGAACAAAGTGGAAATGAGGGGGATGTAAACATGCACGTGGAAGCACACTGAGATGCCTGCTGCGTCTGAGTCCAGCTGTATATCATCATAACAGACAGGGATGTATCCCTTCCACCAGTCCAGCACCAGTGTGTTTTCGCTTCATGAGAACAACATTAGATGTTTCACTGTCCTGTTGTCTGATGTCCCCGGTCTGGCAGACATTATTCTCAAGCAAAAAAGGTTTTACAGTCTTATCACTGCGATCCATTGTCAGTTTAATTCTCGATAGGAATATAGTGCTATCATCTGTCTCATAAAACACAGACGCCATCAAATTATATAAAAAAAGAAAATAATCTAGTTTATCCACAGTCTCATATTTCTTCTTCTATTCGGGGCTGTGACATCATGCTGCAGACCGGGCCAGTCAAAACAAAGTGGCGCGTTGTCACTAGAGACAATCTAAACATTACAGTTCTCTGTTGAGCCTCAGCCAAAAGAGCTACAGTAGCCAGCAAGACAAGGGAGGGTGGAGAGAGAGAGAGACAGAGAGAGAGAGAGGGCGTGTGTGTGAGAGAGAGAAAGCAGACATTTTTCTTCCTCTCCCACAGAATAGCATTGTGTACAGACAGAGCAGTATCTACAGTCGATATCTCAGAGATGTGACTCAGACTCAGAGATGAGATCATACAAAGGGGGTGCTACAGACACAACCTTGGGAGATGAGAAGGTTTATAAAAGGCAGTAAAGTCTGTGCCTGCAGCGAGGCAGCGGTGCGTTAACGGTGGCCTCATTGCTTTGCCAAGCCCATATTGGCTTCCAAATCCCCTCTTGAGGAGGAGGACAATAGTCAACTTCTACCTGCCGGTGGAGCCTCCGGGGGTTCAAGAAGACAGCCGGCACAAAGTCACACTGATAGCTCAGAGTTATCTACTCAATAAAACTTCAAAGGACATTCTTGGGTTTTTCAAAGGCACCACTGGGTGTTGATATGGTGTCCTGTCAGGGGCATGGCAGTGGAACCCCGGGGGAACAGGCACTGCTCTGTGTCCTTTAGCCCATCAAAGCCCACGCCAGCCCCCCAAATCTGCAGTGTGTCATCTCGGGCTGAGGGCGCAGACGCCGCATCAGGGCCATGTTTGACAATACGCAAGTGTGAACGCTAGATATGTCAGGCGGCCGACGAAACGTCAAAATGCTTCATTTGGGAGGATGTTGTCACGCTGGGAAAGAAGCTGTCCATAGTGACTCATTGTAGGGAGATTTTCATTTGATCTGGGAAAGGGGCTTAGGTCCTGATAAGGCCAGGTGGGGAGAGATTTCTGGCTGTGGAATTCACAGTAGGGACACATTTAGCTGAGAGATATTCCCGGATCATTCGGGAGGCCCGGAATAACGAATTCCAAGATGAAAGAAAACACTGAAGGAAGCCTGGAACCCGGGGAATTCAGGACCACTTCCCCCCATGACTCTTTCATCTGACTGGGATCAAAACCAGACTGCGGACCATAAGCCTGCTTTGCAGCAAAACCACAGAGTGCCGGGGAGGAAGAGGCGACATCAACACAAACAGCAACAACACGCAAAGACATCGGGAAGGAAATGGCAGATAAAAGAAAAAAGGGGGTGAAAAAAACATGAAAAAGGAAGAAAAAAGTTCAGAAATTAGAGACGTGGGTGGCCAACAGGGCGATCAATGGAAGGAGCAAGAGTGAGAGGGGGGGGGGGGGGGGGGGGAGGGGGGAGAGAGAGAGAGGGGGGAGGGGGGTACAGCTCATTGATTACAGTCACACAGGGTCAGATCTTTGTGGTGCAGCACATGCAGCACAGCAGACAGAGGCCACTGGTCAAAGGCATTGAGTAATGGCTGTCAAAGGAGAAGGGAATAGTGGAGGTACTGGATCCCTTTAGGCCACCATCTATCAGTCATGCCAGTGTGTGCTTGGCTTGAATGAGCACGACACCTTAAACCTTCTGAAGCTTCCGTGCAAAGCTAGATTTTGGACTACATACTGCTGCAAACAGTCTGTCCAACCCAGGAACAGAGCAGGTGGAGCACCCAGATCCTACATTTCCCTCACAGTTTCCACTGACTTTGGCTGACTTTTGCTGAAAGTTTGGCTGGAAGGCCAACTTTAATAGTCCCAAAATAAAAGCTGGCAGAGTGCATCAGCCCTCACTGTCTTACATAATGAGAGCCGTGGTTCAGTGAATGCAGTGGCCTGGATCAGAGGTGGATACAGTATATGACATTCTCTCCACAGGATCAGAGGTGGATACAGTATATGACCTTCTCTCCACAGGATCAGAGGTGGATACAGTATATGACCGTCTCTCCACAGGATCAGAGGTGGATACAGTATATGACCTTCTCTCCACAGGATCAGAGGTGGATACAGTATATGACATTCTCTCCACAGGATCAGAGGTGGATACAGTATATGACCGTCTCTCCACAGGTCACCGCCTGACCTAAACGCCGCTTCACAGACACAAGTGATTAAAGGATGGCTTTACCCATAATCAACCCACTTTGTATGATTCATAATCTTGGTAATATAAGCACATGAGCAGTGTTTACCTTCTCTCTCTGTTTTGCTCACGGAGATCTCTCATTTCCTCCTCTGGCAAAGCGCTCCGTTGTGACGCGTTTTACGTCACAACGGAGCTGCGGAAGTTCTGCTGGAGAGTCAGAATCTGCTCCGAGGGCGGCTGTTATTGTTTATTTCTATTTTTTAAGTATGTGCACTTCCACGGAGAATCACATCAAAAGCCTTAATGAGCCTTAATGACTTGCAGCTGGTCGGCCAGAGTTTCTGCAGGAGGATTTTTCTCCGTGAGGTAAACAGAGAGAGAAGGTAAACACTGCCCATGTACTTATATTACTGAGATTATATATGATACAAAGTGGGTTGATTATCGGTAAAGCCATCCTTTAATATCTTAACCTGCACAGTAACATGTTAGGATGTTAACATCTTAACCTGCACAGTAACATGTTAAGATGTAAACATCTTAACCTGCACAGTAACATGTTAGGATGTAAACATCTTAACCTGCACAGTAACATGTTAGGATGTTAACATCATAACCTGCACAGTAACATGTTAGGATGTTAACATCTTAACCTGCACAGTAACATGTTAAGATGTAAACATCTTAACCTGCACAGTAACATGTTAGGATGTAAACATCTTAACCTGCACAGTAACATGTTAGGATGTAAACATCTTAACCTGCACAGTAACATGTTAGGATGTTAACATCTTAACCTGCACAGTAACATGTTAGAATGTTAACATCTTAACCTGCACAGTAACATGTTAGGATGTTAACATCTTAACCTGCACAGTAACATGTTAGGATGTTAACATCTTAACCTGCACAGTAACATGTTAGGATGTAAACATCTTAACCTGCACAATAACATGTTAGGATGTTAACATCTTAACCTGCACAGTAACATGTTAATCTCTCATCTCTCCACCTGCCCTGCCAGGGCCGCTGGAAGTCACTTTAAGCAGGGGGTGCTGGGAGGAAGGGACTCTCATTTTTTAGCCATATTTAGAGGAATATCTCATTTTAAATTAACATTAGGATTATACTGTTGTGATGTAATTATTCAGTATTTTCTCCTTTTCTCACTCATTCAGAGCAAAGAGGGAGATATATAGCATGATGATAATGCTCTATATCTCCCTATTTGCTCTGAATACACCAGTTAACATGACACAGAGTTAACATGATAGAAATATTATCAGCAAACTTAATGACTAGACTAATTATTCTGATCTGAATGCAATGATTATATCAAGAAACATTGACTCCTCTCTTTGCTGTTTAGTGGGAGGTGCATTTTTGAGTAGGCTATTAAAGTAGCATGTCAAGTTCACATTTCTTTATTGCCAGATTAAACAATTCGTATTGGTTGTTGGTTGGTTCAACACAACATGTGCGCGCATGCGTGCTTCTTCTTCTTCTCTAGCCTACAAGCACATAACTTCCTTGATTGTTATTGTTGATAATTCTATTTGAATAGGCTACATTCTCAGTATATCAATAATGCAATCATTTCCCGAAACATTCCCAAACAAGAAAGGAACATACTGCACTGCAAAATATTTGTAATTACATTTGTAAAATGAAAAAAATGAAAAAATCATCTCGCCACTAGGGGGTGCTGCAGCACCTGCAACACTAGGGGGTGCTGCAGCACCTGCAGCACCCGTACTTCCCGCGGCCCTGTGCCCTGCTGTAGCTAGATCTTACCAACGCTGCAGGCCATATGCATTAACTCATTGAGTGCCACGGACGTCGATCGACGTCAAAGTAAATAGTGACGTAGAGTGCCACGGACGTCGATCGACGTCAAATGCGTTTTTTGACGGTGGGACGTGGATGAAAGCCTCAGGCATCTCCTGTACAAATATGGGAGCTATTGAAGGTGTATAACCTATTTTACGGACTCATTAGGTGGCGACAGTGCTCTCCAGATTAGAGACAGGTCCGGAGAAACAGGAGGAAAAAGCCGTGATCAAAGAGAAACCGATGCATGCTGCAGCCAGAGCCATATAGATTGCTCTGTCTGGAGCTGACGTTGGCTGCGAACAGGAGTCAATCCGCGCCCACAACTGAGCCCCTCTGTCTCTGTCTGTCTGTCTGTATAGTTTCTCCACACGATTAGCCACCAGAAAAGCAGCACCCGACGCCAAACCATTCAGCAGTCCGGTTTGGCTCTTCCCTGTCGCGCTGGGAGCCGCCCGGCACACACAAACGGAGCACTCCGAAAATAGAGTGGGTGCGTGAGGCTGTGTAGTGTGGGGAGGAGTTTGCAGCTGAGGGGGGGAGGGGGGGAGAGGGGGTGGGGCACGCAGGGCATCACACAACTACACCACGTCACTACATCAGAAAATATTATCTTCAGACTCAGTGAATTTGCTTGAAATGCTGCATTTCACAAAAGGCGGAATATCTCAACTAATAATTTGAAACGCCTGTATTTGCTCAAAACGACCTATCTTCTCCGGCTCATAACTAAAGAACGGAAAATGGTATCAATAAACTTTTTTTTGCTGATGATACAATAGAGCCAGCTCGTTCTTTGTGCGTGTTCGGTGTTTACATAGTAATATCACACAATATTCTGTGGGCCTCGAGAAATCACTGAAAACGCTCTGAAAACTCTGGCACTGGGAGCGTCCGTTCTCCAAAAGTGGCTGGCACTCAATGAGTTAATGTGAATGGCATACAGATTACACCATGTGGACAGGGTAAATCGTATGGACGGAGGACGTATGATGTACGATGACAAATAGACATTTTATACAGACAGGTGCTGAACATTTATATATCGACAGAGTATATGAGACAATAGTGTAGGTGTTGCACCTGTGAGTCTGAGATCTCAGAGGGTTTCTCCGTCAGGCTGCTGCTCTCGGCGGGGATCAGGTCATTGTACTTGGTGGTGCTGACGTCCTCGTCTGAATAGTGCAGGCTGCCTGGACTGGGCCTGGGAGGAGACCTGGGGACACAAGGATCAAACTCATTCAGCTGATTCAAGAACAGTAGGCTCTTTCACACACAGATCGCGCAAAATTGCAGTTCAGAAAGCCCGCAGTCCACTGACATCGGGGTAGAGATTTCTGAAGATGACTGGGAGACAGTTTGCTATGATGCACAAACCCAGACTATCAATACCAGATTCAAGCTGCTACAATATAAATGGATTATGCGTACATACATTACTCCCTACCTGTTACATCGTTTTGACAACAATAATCCTGATTTATGTAGTAAATGTAGTCTAGACTTTTACTTTATTTCATTGCCTCTGGAGCTGTCCGAAAATTAAGCAATTTTGGGGGAAAGTCATACAAACTATATCTGACATCACTGATGTTGCATTGCCGATCTGCCCACAGAAAACCCTTTTGAAGTTCAAACACCCTTCTTCTTGCTTCAAAGACTTTGCACAATAAAATCCAATCCCCGTCTCTCAGCAGATAAACATGCTGATAATCAAATTAAGTCGAGCAACCACTCCATTCCAGGCACGATAACACTTTGAGACAGGGGAAAACTACTGCTCAGTTCCCAGTGTACACTACACTGTTTGTTTTCAAGTTCACATGTGCATGTGTATTCCTCTGTGTATGTGTGTGTGTGTGTGTGTGTGTGTGTGTGTGTGTGTGTGTGTGTGTGTGTGTGTGTGTGTGTGTGTGTGTGTGTGTGTGTGTGTGTGTGTGTGTGTGTTTGTGTGAGGGCGACCTGATGAGAATCATGGGACAGCCATGAGCTGCCTACAGCCAGTATAATAATAGAATAATTCTCTCTGATTCAGTCCTGGCTGTGGGCTGTGGAATGTCAAAGCACTGGGCCCTTGTGACTAAATTATAAATTAACTCTTGTGGTGCTCAAGGAGGCATCATCAAACAGGTGCCAGCTTTAGGCTTTGCTCTGGCAAAGCTTATCACAGCCGACGTGTCGTGAATCACCGTGTGGAGTTATACTATCGCTGGCATGCTCCAACAATCAGTGGCGTAAGTTTCCAGGGTATAAAAGAGGTAATAATGAGGTACTGAGGGAAGGGCGGATCCTTGAAGGCAGTGTGGGATCAGAATAGGATGGAGGGGAGGTGTTGAGTGTATACCTACGCCAGCTGAAAGAAAGGGGACATGAGGCAAAAATGAGGTCAGAGAAAGAGGAAAATACTGGACAAAACATGCCCCATAATGGTGAGCTCCATTCAGGGGCTCTTTAAAGTCAATGTGAGAGAGAGAGAGAGAGAGAAGGCTCTGGGTGCCTAAGCCCCTCCATACTGTCCCCAGTCCTGCTACACAAACAGCCATGTGTTTCTGCTGATTGCTGCTGGTTTGGCCCATTGCTCTGGGACATACCAGGCCTCAGCCTCCAGCTGCTGCACAGACAGCCGCTTCACAGCTAAAAAAAAAAACAGACATTTGCATAAGTATTTTCCAAATAAATATATTTTGAAAGCATTGGGTATATGGGGGGTATAGTGGGTATATTTCAACAGTTTTACTATGGGGTGTTTTGAGTGTGTTGTCGACCAAACGCAAACCCTCAACCCTACTGGCTGCTCAACCCTACTGGGAAATCAGGAAGCAAGCTGCAATTCAATTAGGTTGGATGAGTTCTATTAAAGTAGACTAGCATGAATTCACTTCACCTGAGTCGACGAGTGAAATGTGGACAATGGAGAGCTATTAATGTACAATGTATTTGAATTTGCATCATTTGTATGGAGTGTGTGTGTGTGTGTGTGTGTGTGTGTATGTGTATGTGTGTGTGTGTGTGTGTGTGTGTGTGTGTGTGTGTGTGTGTGTGTGTGTGTGTGTGTGTGTGTGTGTGTGTGTGTATGTGTGTGTGTTTGCATGAGTGTGTGTGTGATAGATAGAGGCCGAGGGCAGCTTGAGTGCCTCTGTCTGTGTGGACTTACATGTATTATCTGACCTTGTTGCCAATTTAAGATGAGGACACTCCATTACTGATGAAGGACAGCAGACTTTGATAAGAGACGCAGCCCTTTGATTCCCTCAGTACTGAGGGCAAAACACGCTCTCATGCTGAGCAGCCTCCAGTCTTTCTGTTTGCCATCAGTACCTCCTGCTGTTACACATCCCACACATCAAATAGTATTTGCCAATATGTCTTGTTTTAACATGCATGGAGCACGGCTGGGTTTGATGCATCAGAGACAAATTACATACTGTAGTGTAGCATCAAGGTTAGTTGTATATATCAAAGAAATCTATGTAAAATTGGTTTGAATTATTTGCTTTGATCATGAAAAGCATTTACAACTATACTCTTTTATACTTTTTTTTTTTATAGTTTTTCCTTTTTTCCTCCCATTTCTCTCCCCAATTGTATTTGGCCAATTCCCCCTGTTGTCCCGGTCGTTGCTCCACTTCATCTGTCGATCTGGGGAGATGTGAACTCACCAGCTGCTTCTTTTCACCTGACAGTGAGGAGTTTCCCCGGCAGGACCTAGCGCTTTGGGGGATAATGCTATTCCCCCCAGTTCCCCTCCCCCCGAACAGGCGCCCTTAACTGACCAGAGAAGGCACTAGTGCAGCGATCAGGACTCATACCCCACCGGCTTCCCACCCACAGACACGGCCAATTGTTTCTGTAGGAACATCTGATCATGCCAGAAGTACCACTGCCGGGAATTGAACACGGGTCTCCGCGGTGGTAGGCGAGCGCTTTCACCAACACTACTCAGATACCACCTTACAAGTACTCTTTGATAAATATCAACATCTTCCAACTACCTTCTACCATTCATGTTCCAACAATTCATGGTTGAGCATACATATTTTTAGTAGATATGGCCTTCAAGTAATGGCCAGGTGAATTTCCCCCCAGAGATGTTAATAATTAAATTTTTCTAAGATACAGTCCAACAAATCTACACGCTCCACACACCACTGTAACCTTTACTAATAAGTTGCATTCCTTAGCGGCCATTGCAGAAAGCCTCTTTCTACCACAGCCAAACAAAGAGCTGGGGCCAATGTGAAGAAATGCTATTGTGAGCCCACTGGGAGATTATGATAAACTGCCTGTTTAAAAATACAGAGGAAGCCCAGCTCAACAGCGGTAACCCCCCACTTTCTCCCTTCTCCTTGACTCGCATACACTGTTGAGCAAGGCGTAAATAATTTATCAGCTCTCTTGCATGAATGGGGAGGGGGTCCATTTTAATCCCCTCATAGCTAAATCCAGGGGGTAGGTAATGAGAGGCAGGGGGTGAAATCATATCTGCCCCTTTCTCTGGTCTTCTCCCCACAATCGCCTGTAGGGACTCATTAACATGTCTGCAGCATTCAACAGCTTTGTCAGTCCGAGTGTTTCAAACCATGTTCATCTACTGCATGTCCTTCAGTGATAGCCTGGGTAAACCCAGCCTCCACGTGACCTCTATGTACTATCAGTCACGAAGAAACTTACGCTACAGGCATAGCCTGTGACGTCACGTTGAAGGCTTACCCAGCCTACTTCACTGAGACATCCACAAACCCAAAACCAATGTCTGGTCTAAATACAGTATTCACCTTATGTAGAAGAGACAGTCTGGCATGAGAGACTAACAGGAAGTGTAAACACAATCGGAAGTTCGGATTGTGTTTACACTTCCTGTGACTCATAAACCTAGTCTGACTCATATGTGAGTCAAACTAGGTTTGACCAGGTGAGTCAGACTAGGTTTGAGCAGGTGAGTCAGACTAGGTTTGAGCAGGTAAAACAGCCGGCGATTTGAACAGGAAGTCGTGACACAATGGGTCAAGTGGGCGGGGCTACATATGGTGAATAGGTTGAAAACAAAGTGGACTGCACATTAGTGCAAAGCAAGGCTCCAAAGTAATAGGAGCTGCTACGGCTAATCCTCCTCTCTTCACCATAACAGCAATAAAACATGGATCTGTTGGATCTTGAACTTCAGCCACAAAACTCATTTGGATGCTTTGTGTGTAATTCCAGGCAGAAGGTCACACTGGCCCTGGCTTGCTCATGTCTTACGTCATCAGTAGGAGCACATAATACCCAGACTGTCTGTTTCAACATTTACAACTGAGCCAGTGCTGGAGAGCTGGAACATTTGATTTTAGCGTTAGCGCGACTATTTGAATGAACTGCAGCCTTTTAAAATGAGTCCAAACAAGTAACCTTCAAGTACTGCAGCAAGAGCGTTTGTAATTAGTTACTACTCGACTTGTCGGCAAATACTTTTTTTTTTTTTACCTGCTTGTACCAGAGGGGTGGAGTTTCCTGCATACTGACAATTCAATCACCAAATGCAAGCGCACTCGGTAGAGTACATCCCTTCGCCACGGAGCGTGAATCTGTTTGGAAGTTAGGCACCTTGTTGTGATTGCCCATTACCACGCCCCCTTTTGGCCAGTGGGCGTGGAAAGCTAATCACTCCTAAGTTGGCCCATGACCAACCTTTCTGCCACGTTTCATGCAAATCCATTGATAACTTTTTGAGATATCCTGCTGACAAACAGGGTCGAAAACATAACCTCCAGCCAACTCTTTGTTGGGGTCCGTGGCGCAGGTAATTAATTTCAAAGACCTGTCCATCTGACCTCTAAAACCAACCATAAATGTTGTATTTGCTATCTGACGCACACCAGCTTACCAGCAAACTCTGAATAGAATTAGAAGAATGTCATTAAGCTATTCTGAAGCTGTTGTCAGGCTGTCTTTTGTATTCTGAGACCAGTGAACATGATAGGGCATTAATCTATAATCTGAGGCTCAGGTGTTGGGATCCCTACACCTCTACATGGGCCCAGTTCAAAGAGCGCCGATCCAGAAGCTACATCTGTGCATTCTTTCACTCCCTGCCTCCCCTTCAAGCCAGAGACCTAACGAGAAGCTGTCTGGAAGCTCCTCAAAGACCCAGACCATCTTTGATCCTTCCCCAAGGTCACACACTCACACAGACACACACAGACACACACAAACGCATGCATGGACACATAAAACTACATTTCACACACACAGATCCACATGTACGTACACATATACACACATAAAATAGAATATAAAATACTTGTCACAAACAATATTTATACACACCCACACAAATACACACAGAGGGGTCTAATTCATTTAGGGTGCAAAGCACCAGAGTGCACCTGCCTCCGCCTGCTGTAATAGCCCTTTCTGACAGCAGCCATTTGTGTCTAAAAGACAGGAAGTAACACAGGTGCACCAAAACATAAATTAGGGCTTCCAACTTCCAGTCCATTTCCAGTGATGGGGCCCTAATTAATAAGTTGGTTGCACCTGTGTTTACCCTTCCTTTTAGACACAAAATGGCAGCTGTGAAAAAGGCCCTTTATATCACCCAGTCAGTGCCACTATGCACAATGAGTACATCAATATGATATACATTAATGCTACGCTGATGATGACAACCCGGCACACTTTTTCCACACTTAATGACTGCAGCTTTCTAAGCCTACCTCTTACATAAGCAGGTGATCCAATGGAAGGAATAGGATCCTAAATGTGACTTCATATACAGATCCTTTCCAAAAAAAATTGAATATCATGGAAAAGTTAGTTTTTTTCCATAATTCCTTCCAAAAAGTGAAACTTTCATAGATTATAGATTCATTATACACAAAGTGAAATATTTCTAGCCTTTATTTGTTTCATTTTTCATAATTTTGGCCTACAGCTCCAGAAAACCCCCAAAACAGTATTTCAAGAAATTAGAATAGTGTGAAGAAAATCAGCAGTTACTTCTCAGTTACGGCTGACTCCAGCCTCAGTCCACTCCCTCTGAATCTCCGCCAAATGTTTTAATCGTCTTTGCTTGACAATCTGCTGAAGCCCACGGTCATCCATGGTATTTCCATGATATTCAAGTTTTTTGGAAAGGATCTGTATACGAGTCAGTGGCTGCAGTGCTGTGCCAGCCGCAGTCCCAGCGCAGCCCAGCAGGTGCCAGTCACAGTGATTGACTGCAGACAGGGTCAGGACCTGAACGCGCCACACCTCTTCCAGCTGGGGGCTGGCTGCAGTCCAGAAGCTCATTAGGCAAGAGGCATTCTCTTTATATAGTGCTTTTACAGTGGCAACACGGGATCTAATAAGGCTGTCCACGCTGTCGGGACGAGCAGACGGGAGGTAAAGTTCCCCCTGCAAACCCAATTCTCTACCCAGATTGTTATTTGATTTACATTTCAAATGAAGCGATTCCTTGCATAAACAACATGAGCATATTAAAGCTTTTGTTTCCTGCATAAACAATGGGGAGAAAATGAATTATTTGGCTCGTAAGCTGTTTTGTGTGTGTGCAGAGCACTGACCTGGTGTAGACTCCGTTCTTGCGGCAGAAGGAGTTTTTCACAGACAGGCGCCTGTTGTTGAGCTCCAGGGCGGGGAAACGGCCCTCGTCCAGACTGACCAGGTCGCCGTGAGTCAGGGCGTTACAGTTGTTACCTGGGCACACAGAGAGGGAGACACTGTGTGACCACAGGCCACAGGGACAGGCACACCAATTAGCAGATGGAAGAATGAATGGCATTGAACCATGAGTAGTCTCAGTTGCCAGACTATCTCCGTAGTCAATGAGTGACTGAATGAGTGAGTGAGGGTTTATCAATGAATGACTGAATTGATTAATAGACAAAAACCGATACATGAAAAAAATCATGGACGGATAAAAATTTAAGGATTTTAAGAAAATAATTGATGGATGAATGAATGAATTAATACATTAATGAATAAATGTACAGATCCATATCTCTATTACGTGTACACAGTCCCTACTGGCCCATGTGACATTCATCACAGTGGTAAATGGTAAATGGACTGCATTTATATAGCGCTTTTATCCAAAGCGCTTTACAATGTGCTTACATTCACCCATTCACACACCGAAGGCAGCTAGCTGCCACGCAGGGTGCTAGCACAGCCATCGGGAGCAATTTGGGGTTCAGTGTCTTGCCCAAGGACACTTCGACATGCGGACTGGAGGAGCCGGGGATCGAACCACCAACCTTCTGGTTAGTGGACGACGCGCTCTACCTGGTTAGTGGATGACGCGCTCTACCTCCTGAGCCACAGCCGCCCCTGTGTGAACCTCTATGTAAACACTGACTGTGGATCATACTTGAATGGACAATAACACAACCTTTTCACCTCAACTCCCAAATGGCTTTCCCTGCCATGCCGCTTTCTAAGAGATTCATGTTTGGATGGGCCATTGGTTGCTATGTTACAGGTTAAGAACACTTTCAACTATCCTAAGAATTATGAAGGAACATTGCGAGCCAGGGCTATTTGAGGTCAAGTGGTGGTTATGCAAACAGACAGAAAAAGAGAAAGCAATGGGTAGCACCATTGGCCCAGTCCAGACTCCTAGAGGAGGGGGGATGTGGAGGCTATGAGAGTGTCTTTGTGTTGGAGTGAGAAGGAGCCTCTTGTTTTTCCTCTGTCCGTCAAAAAGATGGGCAGTGACACCCCCAGGCTGGCCCTCCCCTCAGTGACCCCCCCAGGCAGGCCCTCCCCTCAGTGACCCCCAGGCTGGCCCTCCCCTCAGTGACCCCCAGGCTGGCCCTCTCCTCAGTGACCCCCCCAGGCTGGCCCTCCCCTCAGTGACCCCCAGGCTGGCCCTCTCCTCAGTGACCCCCCCAGGCTTGCCCTCCCCTCAGTGACCCCCATGCTGGCCCTCCCCTCAGTGACCCCCAGGCTGGCCCTCTCCTCAGTGACCCCCCCAGGCTGGCCCTCTCCTCAGTGACCCCCAGCCTGCCCCCCCCCCCCCCCCCCTCCCCTGCCTGGCAGCAACAACAGCCCTGGCAGAAGTGCTGAGCAGAGGGAAATACCCGCTGATGTCAGAGCTGAGCAGAATGGACAAGTATGCCCCCTACTCCCCCATGCCCCCTCCTCTCTCCTTCTGTCTTTCTCTTCCTGCCTCTGCTGCTCAGTCAGTAATCTGATTCACTCCAACATAGCACCACCAAGAAATCAACTGACGTTTGACATAGAAATTACAGTTGCTCTTTCTATATACATTTGAATACAGCTTGTTTCTCCAGTTGATCTAGTCAGACAGCGCCCCCATGGTACCCTCACCCTAAAGTTGCTAACTATGTGCTGATCTAAGGTAAAATCCACTCTACACTTCTGCTTTCAATTTGCTGTCAGTTCATTGTCAATGTCGCCATGTTGCCATTTCTGTCCTCAGATCAGTGGTAGAACCTAGTGATGCGACTTAAGCTAGTGATGTCACTCACTCTCACTCATGCAATATTTATTTTCTATAGGCTACAGAACACGGAGGATAATATTCCAACTTTTCAAGCTCCTGAGAGCTGATTATAATGATTTTATGGTGGATAAAAGTTTCATGCAAATCCAAAAATATATATATTTTTTCCTGTTGAATCTGCTGCTTTTGCTTGGACTCCTACGTGGCGATTCTGTTGATTTTGGTTGTAAATTCAGTAGTTTTTAATTTAAGTATTGAGGCATGGTCAGAGTACAATTTGTTCAACTCCTGGTAAAGCCTTGCATCAGTGGCTTGCCTTATTTGACTTTAATAATAACAACAATATTTTGGCATTGCCTGTCTATGCAATGTGAATAACAGAGGACATTGGAGGTTAGTGTTGCGTTTCGGTTGAAAAGCAAACAACCCTGATTGCGGGATTGGGGCGTACCTGGTGATTTCTATTAAGTATGCTGTGGGTCAGAAGTTCTGTTGGTTTGTTTGTTTATGCTCTGTGTAGCCCGGGTTGTTTCTGATGCTGTTGACGTTGTCACAGTTCACTTCGATATTAGAACCATCAATTGCGTGTGCTTGTGATTCAACAGAGGTATTTATAGTGGCACATAATGTTTGAAACTGAGTTTTGAATGTCACACGTCTGGCCTTGCGAATACGTATTACCATACAGTACCTCCCTACACACCACCACTGAATAATTCAGTCACACTGTAGCACCAGCAAGAAAACATCTCTGGCACTGCCACTGTCAGCATATTCATTATATTCGCTTAAATCACACTATTTTATAGCCAAAGGTCGAAAAGTTACGCTCGTCAGCTCCGTCGATAATATTGTCCATCCTCACCTCCTCCATCACCGTCTGGTATGCCGATGCTGCCCTCAGAATCAGAATCAGAATCAGAATTCTTTTATTTGCCAATGTATGTTTTCACATACTAGGAAATTGTCTTGGTGTCAAGGACATCTCCAGTCTACAGCACATTGTCCACCGTGCTGAAAAGATGGTTGGATGCAGCCTGCCATCCCTTCAGGACCTACACACTGCCAGGATGCTGAATCATGGCCCGACTCCTCCCACCCAGGTCATAAACTCTTTGAGGCTCTCCCCCATGGCAGAAGGCTGAGGTCTGGCGGTACCAGAACCTCTCATCACAGGGACAGCTTCTGACACAAAAGCCACCACAAATAAGGACTTTATCACTCCCCCGATGTCCCTTGAGCGCAGCCAGCTGAGTAACGGGCTGTGGTCCCCCAACTGACATTATTCCCCCCTATCCCTCCCCCCCCCCCACCACCATATGTCACTAGGACTTTATATTTTGCACTTTAAAATTTGTGATTGTTTTTCTGTATTGCTTTGTCTTCTACTATTGATGTGACCACTGCGCTGCATACTTGCACTAAGTCAAATTCCTTGTTTGTAATCTGATTACTTACTGTGGCTATTAAAGTGAATCTTGAATCTTAAAGGCAGTTATAATTTTTTTTCAAACGGATGTCTCATCTTTGAATGAAATGTATGTATATCTTTACTGTACCTTCAAATCCCTCTTTAGTGTATTTACAGTATTCTAGTCTACAGATATAGGCATAGCAGAGTTCCCATTGTTTTACATGCTCGCTGCACAATTGCTCTCCTGCAATACTAACATACTGTACAGTATTAGATCAGTGCTGGCCACCATGTGCCAAGGAGGACCAAGAGTATGCTGCTTTTCCTTCCAAACAATCACTACAGCGGGTGATTTCACTAATTAGATGCCCCCTGTGTGTGCTCGTGTGTTAATCCCTGAAATCAGCTTTGGTTGAAGGAAAAGCTGCAGACTATTTGGCCCTGAACGGTACATGATTGGACACCACTGTGTTAGACGCAAGGTAGGGTGGCTTCTGCAAAAGCTACACGGCTCCATTTGTTTACACCCACCTGATTCAGACTTCTTGGCATACTTCTTACTCTGTCCTCTAATAATGAGGATGAAAACCAGCAGCAGGATGAAGATGAGGCCCACCAGAGCCACCACCACCAGGAACCACCACTCCTCATAGAAAGGCGCCACCTTTTGGGCTGGAGGAGGAACAGAACATTGGTTGGACAACAAATTCATCATGTCTGAAAAACTCAACATATCTTCGTCATATTTTCTGCTGTGTCTAAATGACTTTGGTTAATTAAATTGATTCTGGCTAATTTAATTCCAAGCGAGTGTACTGGTATTTCATTATGTTTCAACAAATACATGACAGCTCACCAGATATAGAAGGAGAGGGAAGACTCGGAGTGCCATAGCCGTAGTCGTTCACGCCAATGACGCGGAAGTCATAACTGACCCCTTGCTTTAGTATATCCATGTTGAATGTGTGTGATGTCACTTCCTTGGGGATGTCCTTGATCAGGATATCCCACAGGCCCTCATCTATATCAGAGTAAATAAGGACATTTAATGAGTATGGGTCAGGCACGACACTGAGTGCGTTTACATGCACACAAATAAACTGTTTATTAGCAGATTTCTAGAGTTACCTGATTATTAAAGTGTCATGTAAACAGCATCCTTTATCAGATAAAGGCCGTTATCAGTTTATGAGAAAAGCGATAAACACACCTAGGTTACTGCTGAGTCATCAGGTTTATTCATTACCGTCAATGTCCATTGACGCACTTTGAGGTGAGTTCCTGCTATTTACTAAGTGCATGTAAACGCGGAAATCAGATTATTGCCAGTTACCTGATTATACTCAGTTATCTGTTTATTGTTTGCATGTAAACGCACTCTCTGATCAGTTGTAAAACATTTGAGCAATGTCAATATGCCTTTGCTAACATGCTGTTTTACAATGTTTGCTTGATGTAATGCTGGTTGGCAGCATCCAGGGTAATTAATAATTCTCACAAATATTGTACAATCCATAAATTGCACTGCTCCCGTGAAATTTACAACAGCCAGATCCACATCATAAATAGTGATGTAGCCATATTTCAAATTAAGCAATGTAAGATGCCTTGCTGTTTGCGTTGGAAAACCTGTCAGAGCCCATTCATTACACAAGGCTGGTCATAAACTTCAGTACAAGTTTGGCCTAATGGAGTACACAAACATAAACAAGCAGCAGAGTCTATCCTCAGTGCTGCTCAACTCTAGAGAACGTTAGGAAGGTTGGTGTCATTCAGTTTGAAGACTATGCTAAGCTCGCCAGTTATTGGATACTGCGGAGAGTGTCATGACCGCTGGCATCTGGGTAGGGGGAGATGAAGGGGGAATGATGGGGTTCGGGGTTGGTTTAACCATCTTCATCATCCCATCCCTAGGGATTAGTTTTAAGCTATACTTTACCACCAAGCCTCCGTGCAAAATCCAGGAAGTGGCCGCAACCCCCCACTCCCACCCTGCAGTGGTGTAATCCATCGCTCCCTGTGTGTCTCCACCCATCCATCAAGCCCTTAACCCTGCCACGCACTGTCAATCACAGCTGAAACCAGATGCCATTTGTCTCAACTGCTGCACTGCAATCAATAGCCCATTAAAATAGCAGTGACACACGCTCTAGTGCAGCATCTGTTGACACTTCTCATCACTTTCCTTCATCAAATGAGCAAAAGGCAAACGCAGGACTGAGCTTACAGGTTCACGTGAAAAGCTGTATTCATATTGTGTGTCAGCAGAGGCACGCACCTGAGGGTCTGGCCTCGATCACATAGCGCGTGATGGGGGAGCGGCCCGGGTCTCCGCTGGCCCAGTGGATGGTGAGAGCCGAGCCATAGCGTGTGATAAAGGGCTCTCCAGGGGGCCCTGGGGCTCCTGAGGAGGAATAGCAAGGTTAAAGGTTAGAGAAATAGGCCCACCGGTGTCAAATAAATGAAGCCACAAACAAAGAACCCTACAATATATTGCATCTCTTTCGAGTTTTCAGTCAAATAACATAGATGTCATTGTTTACAGACTGTAAGCTGCAGTAAGGCGTACATTAAGGTGTACATTCCATGTAAAAGTAGAGGTTGAGTTCTTCAAAGTGATTGATGTGTAACATTTATACTCACAACGGTTTAGATTTACTGCAATACTGCAAATATATGAAACAAAAATCAAGAGGGACTAGTATGGTCCACAGTTTTTCTTTACCTTTATTTATCCAGGGTAATCACATTGAGATTTCCATCTCTTTTTTAAGTGGGCCTTGCTCACACTCACACATTCATAGCTGGAAGCTGACCGGTACAACCAGTCTGAACTGCTGGCCACTGAGCAGCTCCACTGGAGCGGTTGGGGTTAAGGGCCTTTGCTCATGGGCACATCAGTGGTGGTAATGAGGGAGGAACAAGCTCTGCTTTTCACTTTCCCCACGCAGATTTATCCTGCGAGTTCTGGGGATTGAACCGACGACGAGAAAAAAGCTATTATTTTCTCTGATGTTTTTCAATGTAAGCAGGTATCGTTTGGCGACTTTTCATCGTTTGAATATCTGGCCGCTGTTCTGAAGTGCTCTCCCTCTATTTTACTACTGATTATATACAGACCACCTAAGTACTCTAGTAGTTTTTTTGATGAATTTTCAGAACTCCTTTCTATAATCTCCATAGAACACGACTGTTTAACTATTGCAGGAGATTTTAATATTCATATTGACAACCCCAATGATAATAATGCCAAAGAATTGAATAACCTCCTTGACACTTTTGACCTGTTACAACATGTCTCTGGGCCCACTCACAATCGAGGCCATACCCTAGACTTATTTATCACCAAGGGCTTTGAGTCATCGTTTCTTTCAGCTAGTGATGTTGCTCTGTCCGACCATCTCTGTATCTTTCTTGAACTCAAGGTCACCCCTATCGCTCTTACTCGGTCAAAAACCATCAAAAAGCGTCACATCAACGAGAGCACTAGCACACGGTTCATGGAGGCTTTCTCGCTGGCCCCTTCCCTCTCCTCAGCCTCTGTCAATGATCTCCTAGATAACTTCAATTCTAAAACCCTAAAGGCTATTGATGCTGTAGCTCCCATTAGATCTAAACTAATCTCCGGTAAGAAAAAAGCACCATGGAGAAACGCTCCCTCTGTAAATAACAAAAAAAGAGATTGTAGGAAAGCCGAGCGCAAATGGCGGAAAACTAAACTTCACATCGATTACCACATCTATAAAAATAGTCTTCACTCCTACAACCAGGAACTAAAAAATTCCAGAAAATTCTTCTTCTCCGACATTATCAGCAAAAACACCAATCGCACTCTTTTTGCCACTGTTGACAGGCTGACAAACCCCCCCCCACAAATTGCCCCTGATCTTCTATCCAATGTCAAATGCAATGAATTTGCGACCTTCTTTAGGGATAAAATTATAAATATCAGACTAACTATTTCCACATCAAGAACAAATGTGGCTCCGCCGCACCCACAGAATAGGTGCTTAATTAACATGACTCAGTTCAATGTCATTGACCACAAGAAACTAGAAGAAACGATACGAGGCCTTAAATCCTCATCGTGTTGCCTAGACACCCTGCCAACAAGCTTTCTAAAAAATGTCTACAGTTGCCTGGCGACCGACATACTGAAGATAATTAATACCTCTCTTCTTACAGGCATTTTTCCAAAATCTCTAAAAACTGCAGTTGTTAAGCCCTTGCTAAAGAAGCGTAGCCTCGACCCCTCTATAATCAGCAATTACAGACCAATATCAAATCTTCCCTTTATTAGCAAAATACTCGAAAAAACTGTCTACCAACAACTCAATACCTTTCTATCCTCCAATGATCTCCTAGATCCCTTCCAATCAGGCTTCCGACCCCATCATAGCACCGAAACTGCGCTTATCAGAGTTATAAATGACATCCGAATGAACACTGATTCAGGTAAAATCTCAATCTTAATGTTACTAGATCTCAGCGCTGCCTTTGATACGGTTGACCACGAAATTCTATTGGACAGACTGGAAAACTGGGTCGGGCTTTCCGGCACGGTCCTAGAGTGGTTCAGATCTTATCTGCAAGACAGGAACTACTTTGTCTCCATTGGCAACTACACATCTGACCAAACCAAAATGACATGTGGGGTACCCCAAGGATCAATTTTAGGTCCTGTCCTGTTTAACCTTTATATGCTCTCTCTGGGCCTAATTATGCAAAAAAACAAAATAGCTTATCATAGCTATGCAGATGACACCCAACTCTACATAGCCCTCTCATCGGACGACTATGCCCCCATAGAGACACTGTGTCAGTGCCTTGCGCAAATTAATGATTGGATGTGCCAGAATTTTCTCCAGCTTAATAAAGACAAAACAGAGATAATTGTCTTCGGCAAAAAAGAAGATAGGCTCAAAGTTACTGCTCACCTCGAATCCCTATCTTTGAAGCCAAAGGACCAGGTAAAAAATCTTGGCATTATTATTGACTCTGATCTAAATTTCAACTCCCACATCAAGCTTATAAGAAAATCTGCCTTCTATCATCTAAAAAATATAGCAAGGATTAGAGGCTACATGTCCAAACAAGATCTTGAAAAACTAATTCATGCTTTCATTTCTAGCAGGCTAGACTACTGCAACAGTCTTTTCAATGGTCTTCCCAAAAAAGCTATTAAACAACTACAGCTCATTCAGAATGCGGCTGCTAGAGTTCTAACAAGAACCAAGAAAGCTGAACACATTACACCAGTTCTCAAATCCCTGCATTGGCTGCCAGTAAATCTTAGAATAGACTTTAAAATTCTGCTAATAGTTTACAAATCTCTCAACGGGTCAGGCCCACACTACATCTCTGAAATGCTTCTACACTATGAACCATCCAGATCCCTGAGATCTTCAGGCACTGGTCTACTAATTGTCCCGAGGACCAAATCAAAACATGGTGAAGCCGCGTTCTCCCACTATGCCTCTCATAACTGGAACAAACTCCCTGAACACATTAGATCTGCCCCTACTCTGCCTATTTTTAAATCCAAGCTAAAGACCTTTATGTTTACTCTTGCTTTTAACTGCTACTAAACTACTGCCTCTCTCGGCCTGTAATTTAAAAAAAAGATTCCTGTACATTTCCAACAAATGGACTGTACATGTAATAATAATACTGAAGAGTGCCTTGTAACTTATTTAAAACAGAAATAATGTTTCATGTTTGTTAATTTGAGTATATATTTTAACTAAAACTGTCGGCTGTGTTTTTTATGTGTTTTTTATATGTGCATTGCTTTGCTGCTTGTTTTTTCGATTATTTTTTGTAAAGCACCTTGAATTGCCTTGTGTATGAAAGGTGCTATATAAATAAAATTTGACTTGACTTGACTTGACTTGACCCTCTGGTCACAAGCTTGCTTCTCTAACCTTTAGGCCACCACTACCTCCTAAAAAATGTCCCCTTCAAAAATGAAGGCCCAATCAAGTACTGGATCTTAGAATAAGCGTTGTGTCTTAGAAAATAGTACCGATCTGTGAGCAGTTTATTTATCAAGTACTAATACATTTTACATAGTCATGTGGTTCTATTGCCAATTATCTCTCGATCAGTATTCTTAGGATTCATGAACACGAAGGCAGATGAGTAAAGCAGCCATTCACAAACAAACATCTGCTATGGTTACCTTCTCCCGGGCCGGTGGTGATGTTGGCCTCCACTTCAGGGCCGTAGATGAAGGTCTTGGCCCGGATGCGGAAGTTGTAGGTGACGCCGTCGGCCAGGTCTTTGAGCTTCATCCAGAGTGGGCCGCTCCCAGTCCCCTTCACATCCACCGTCACAGTCTTACTGACGCCTGGGGGGGAGGGGGAGTGGAGACAGTCGACACAGGCCACTGAAGACTCTGGACAAACAACACCACATTTAGAGCAGGTCTTACACGTCAGGCCAGGCAACATCGCACCATGGGGAGTCACGCGCACACGTGCGCGCACACACACACACACACACACACACACACACACACACACACACACACACACGAGTAATGGAATTAGTAATGGGAAACACATTTCAATTTTGCCATTCTCGTCATGTATTATGATGATAGCTGAAGACATGTCAGAAAGGTTTGCAATGATACATGAGCTATTTAGGGTCAAGGTGATGGTTAGCTGATTAGCTTAGGATAAATGCACATCACAAGGCTTTGACCAGATTAAGACAGTTTAGGATGCCATAAACAAAGAATGCGGTCAAATTCCATAGTACCCATAATCATCATCTGTAATCATCAATAGATCTTGCAGTGTGCATAATCGCTTTCCTGAAAAAAGCAGCCATTTTGAGCAGTGACCACCACTGGGTAAAGGACAGAGCAGAGAGAGGTGTGATGGGTAAACGACAGAGAGAGGACAGAGAGAGAGGACAGAGAGAGGTGTGATGGAGAGAGGACAGAGAGAGGTGTGATGGAGAGAGGACAGAGAGAGGTGTGATGGAGAGAGGACAGAGAGAGGTGTGATGGAGAGAGGACAGAGAGAGGTGTGAGGGGTAAAGGACAGCGAGAGGAGAGAGAGAGGTGTGAGGGGTAAAGGACAGTGAGAGGACAGAGAGAGGTGTGATGGGGAGAGGACAGAGAGAGGTGTGAGGGGTAAAGGACAGCAAGAGGACAGAGAGAGGTGTGATGGGGAGAGGACAGAGAGAGGTGTGAGGGGTAAAGGACAGCAAGAGGACAGAGAGAGGTGTGATGGGGAAAGGACAGAGAGAGGTGTGATGGGGAAAGGACAGAGAGAGGACAGAGAGAGGTGTGATGGGGAGAGGACAGAGAGAGGTGTGAGGGGTAAAGGACAGCGAGAGGACAGAGAGAGGTGTGATGGAGAGAGGACAGAGAGAGGTGTGATGGGGAGAGGACAGAGAGAGGTGTGAGGGGTAAAGGACAGCGAGAGGACAGAGAGAGGTGTGATGGGGAGAGGACAGAGCAGATAGAGGTGTGATGGGTAAAGGACAGGGGCTCACCCTCTACTGGGGTGCAGGGCTCATAGACCAGACGGTAGCCCTCGATGATGCCATTAGGGTAGGTGGGCTCGCCCCAGGACACATTGACCGAGGTGGTGGTCAGCTCACTGAAGTGGATGAAGCTGGGAGCACTGGGGGCTGAAATGCACAAAGGTCAGAGGTCAACAGACGGGCCATGTGGGCAATGGTCAATAAAACTAGGCAGACACAAGACTAAACTAGGCAGACACAAGAGGGATTTTGGAGTTTCAGCTTCTTTGATGGCATCATGCAAACAAGCAGTCTTTGGCCATTTGAATGCACATACAGTGCAATGCATGCAGTTTTGGTTCAGCCTAAAAGTCTGTCTGTTTGTGAGACAGAAGGCACAGAACGTACCTACAATACAGCCTGTCTGTTTGTGAGACAGAAGGCACAGAACGTACCTACAATACAGCCTGTCTGTGAGACAGAAGGCACAGAACGTACCTACAATACCGCCTGGCTACAAATATCACAAGTCAGAGGGAAGCTCATATCAAAGCCTCAAGGTTATCATTTATTTGTGTGACTATAACCCTGGAGAGGTTTTAGATTTGAGGCTTTAGTGCCAGATCTCCTCAGGCCAGTTGAAAAATATTTACCAATCCTTCTCACGGTTTGCTAAGTCTACTTGTGGAACAAGGTTGGTGGAAGGGTTTTGCCTTTTGGTACGTTAAAACAAATGCTAGGCATTATTTTGGAAATACTGTTTGACCCAGGTCATACTAGTCCACAGTTATAATGGCCAGCCTGCGGCTACAGGCCCCATTACAGTTGAATGAGCTTGTGACAGCGCTGTGCTGGAAACACAGTTGGCCCTGTTGTCTTTAAACTTGTTGAGCAGGAGTTGAGACGCTTGCAGCACACAAAGACTCTTTGTCTAATAAAAACAAAGATGGTCTCACTATCCAACTACCCCCCCCCCCCCAACCCCCCACCCCCATCCAGCTTGTCATCTGCTTCCTCTCCTCCATGGCAGTGGTCCATGAGACCAGCAAAGAAGTTGGGAGTGCATCCTTTCTCCTACCTCCTTCCTACCATGAGATATTAAATATGCCAAAACTGAAGAAAAAACGTCTTGCCTTGAAGCAGGGGCTTTTGGGGATACAAAAACTATGTGGAGATGACTGTATGAGTGTACACAGGAAAGAGGGGTGGATATGGGGAAGAATAATCTGGCAACTTTCCCCTAGTGTGATTCAAGTCCATGAGTTAGATACAGAAAGAGAGAGAGAGAGAGTGAGAGAGAAAGCAGAGAATGAGAAAGAGGGACGTGGGAGAGTGGGAGGTTGGCCAAGGAACCATGGGGGCTTAGCCATAGCCTGCCTGTGGACATAACATCTCCAAGGTTCAATCCAAAGTATTTTCATACCATCCACTTTTCAAACAAAATAGAGATTGAGCAGATGACTCCAGGATGAGCTGGCTGATTGGGACCTTCTGCTCGGTGTGTGGTTCCACTAACATTGTTTGGCATGCTGCCAGCAATGATTAACATCATCTTCTCATTAAAGCTGCCAAAGAAACGCTTTCTGGGGATAGAAGCATCTCAGCTTGTTTTTTCTCATGGTGCAGTCATTGAATTTTGTGAAACATCTCAGGCTCCTCCAATCTAACCTCAACACCACATGCACATGAAGCTGATAATCTAACCTCAACACCACACGCACATGAAGCTGATAATCTAACCTCAACACCACACGCACATGAAGCTGATAATCTAACCTCAACACCACACGCACATGAAGCTGATAAATCATTGAATGTGACCATGCATGCACTAATTTGTCTATTTTAGTCATGCCATTACTTCTGCATGAGAGTGTCACCCCCTTCCTGACCCCGGTATTTATATTTCAGCTCTTCTTCCTACAATAGTACTAGAATATATTTTGGGGCGCTGTGGTACTCGTTTCTAATATTAAGTAGGAACTGAAGCTTCTTTTACTGCTGCATAAACTTTAAACCACTCTGGGGCTAGAGCATTATCTAAACCCCAACTGGTTTTTTATCTAATATAAATGTGTATTGGTGTCTAGTGGAAAGCCCTACCCGCTTGCTGAGTGCGCCCCCTGGTTGGGGGGCTGCGGGGTCCATCCCCAGCAGCATTGAAGGGGGCCACGCTGATCATGTAGGTGGTGTACCCAGTCAGGTTCTTCAGCTTCACCCCTCCCTCGGGCATGAAGAGGGTCCGCAGCCTCTCCGTCTGGTTCTTACGCTGGAACTCCCAGAAGTAAACCTGCATAGACGAAGAGAGGCGTAAAGACATACAAGAAGTCGCTGTTCACGGAATTTGACTTTAACCCCGTTCTCTCATCAAAACTCAGACCCCAACACAAATCTCCCTTCAAGTGAAGATATGCAGTTTCCCTTTAAGCCTGTGAATAATGTCCTTGAGCCATCATTGTAAGCCCCTCTGGATAACAGTGTCATGTGCATTTAATTGTGTTCGACATCAAGCACATGTAGTTTCTCCTTAAGCACAAAATAAATATAATTAAATATTTAAAAAAGGATATTGTGTGTGCAACAGAGTGAGTGTTACCTTGTAGCCCTGGACGTTACTAAGTGTGTGAGTGTTACCTTGTAGCCCTGGACGTTACTAAGTGTGTGCAACAGAGTGAGTGTTACCTTGTAGCCCTGGACGTTACTAAGTGTGTGAGTGTTACCTTGTAGCCCTGGACGTTACTAAGTGTGTGCAACAGAGTGAGTGTTACCTTGTAGCCCTGGACGTTACTAAGTGTGTGCAACAGAGTGAGTGTTACCTTGTAGCCCTGGACGTTACTAAGTGTGTGCAACAGAGTGAGTGTTACCTTGTAGCCCTGGACGTTACTAAGTGTGTGCAACAGAGTGAATGTTTACCTTGTAGCCCTGGACGTTACTTAAGTGTGTGCAACAGAGTGAGTGTTACCTTGTAGCCCTGGACGTAGTGTGTGCAACAGAGTGAGTCTTACCTTGTAGCCCTGGACGTTACTAAGTGTGTGCAACAGAGTGAATGTTTACCTTGTAGCCCTGGACGTTACTAAGTGTGTGCAACAGAGTGAATGTTTACCTTGTAGCCCTGGACGTTACTAAGTGTGTGCAACAGAGTGAGTGTTACCTTGTAGCCCTGGACGTTACTAAGTGTGTGCAACAGAGTGAGTGTTACCTTGTAGCCCTGGACGTTACTAAGTGTGTGCAACAGAGTGAGTGTTACCTTGTAGCCCTGGACGTTACTAAGTGTGTGCAACAGAGTGAGTGTTACCTTGTAGCCCTGGACGTTACTAAGTGTGTGAGTGTTACCTTGTAGCCCTGGACGTTACTAAGTGTGTGCAACAGAGTGAGTGTTACCTTGTAGCCCTGGACGTTACTAAGTGTGTGAGTGTTACCTTGTAGCCCTGGACGTTACTAAGTGTGTGCAACAGAGTGAGTGTTACCTTGTAGCCCTGGACGTTACTAAGTGTGTGCAACAGAGTGAGTGTTACCTTGTAGCCCTGGACGTTACTAAGTGTGTGCAACAGAGTGAGTGTTACCTTGTAGCCCTGGACGTTACTAAGTGTGCAACAGAGTGAATGTTTACCTTGTAGCCGTGGACGTTACTTAAGTGTGTGCAACAGAGTGAGTGTTACCTTGTAGCCCTGGACGTAGTGTGTGCAACAGAGTGAGTCTTACCTTGTAGCCCTGGACGTTACTAAGTGTGTGCAACAGAGTGAATGTTTACCTTGTAGCCCTGGACGTTACTAAGTGTGTGCAACAGAGTGAATGTTTACCTTGTAGCCCTGGACGTTACTAAGTGTGTGCAACAGAGTGAGTGTTACCTTGTAGCCCTGGACGTTACTAAGTGTGTGCAACAGAGTGAGTGTTACCTTGTAGCCCTGGACGTTACTAAGTGTGTGCAACAGAGTGAGTGTTACCTTGTAGCCCTGGACGTTACTAAGTGTGTGCAACAGAGTGAGTGTTACCTTGTAGCCCTGGACGTTACTAAGTGTGTGCAACAGAGTGAGTGTTACCTTGTAGCCCTGGACGTTACTAAGTGTGTGCAACAGAGTGAGTGTTACCTTGTAGCCCTGGACGTTACTAAGTGTGTGCAACAGAGTGAGTGTTACCTTGTAGCCCTGGACGTTACTAATTAGTGTGTGCAACAGAGTGAGTGTTACCTTGTAGCCCTGGACGTTACTAATTAGTGTGTGCAACAGAGTGAGTGTTACCTTGTAGCCCTGGACGTAGTGTGTGCAACAGAGTGAGTCTTACCTTGTAGCCCTGGACGTTACTAATTAGTGTGTGCAACAGAGTGAGTGTTACCTTGTAGCCCTGGACGTTACTAATTAGTGTGTGCAACAGAGTGAGTCTTACCTTATAGCCCTGGACGTAGTGTGTGCAACAGAGTGAGTGTTACCTTGTAGCCCTGGACGTTACTAATTAGTGTGTGCAACAGAGTGAGTCTTACCTTATAGCCCTGGACGTAGTGTGTGCAACAGAGTGAGTGTTACCTTATAGCTCTGGACGTAGTGTGTGCAACAGAGTGAGTGTTACCTTGTAGCCCTGGACGTAGTGTGTGCAACAGAGTGAGTGTTACCTTGTAGCCCTGGACGTAGTGTGTGCAACAGAGTGAGTGTTACCTTGTAGCCCTGGACGTTACTAAGTGTGTGCAACAGAGTGAGTGTTACCTTGTAGCCCTGGACGTAGTGTGTGCAACAGAGTGAGTGTTACCTTGTAGCCCTGGACGTTACTAAGTGTGTGCAACAGAGTGAGTGTTACCTTGTAGCCCTGGACGTAGTGTGTGCAACAGAGTGAGTGTTACCTTGTAGCCCTGGACGTAGTGTGTGCAACAGAGTGAGTGTTACCTTGTAGCCCTGGACGTAGTGTGTGCAACAGAGTGAGTGTTACCTTGTAGCCCTGGATGTCGCCATTCTGGGCGTTCACGGGTGGAGGGTCCCAGGTCACATCCAGCTGGGTTGCTGTTGCTGACTGAATGGCCACATTCTGGGGGGGCGCTGTGGGCACTGTGGGAGGCCATCACACACATTAAGCTTACATTAATGGACGTGGAAATGTCTCTGCGTGAGGCGAGTGTTTATTTTAATTTCTGCCGTCACTCCTCTGTGTGTGGGCAGGTACTGCTGCTACGGGCTAACGCAGAGACAACAAATGGGAAATGATCCTCCTAAGCTCTTCAACCTACACAATCAAAACCGTGATATTCAAGAAAGACAGATTACACCCCGAACGCTTCTAAAGGGGATCGTTTCAATACACAACGTGCCAAGAGTGGCTATGCAAAAGCCTCATTGTCTTGCATTGAGGGTGGTCAAATCCTTGAGCATTTTGCGACTGTGTTGACTGAAAATGACAGGAAAAGCACCATGGTTAAATGGTGCCAGCATACATACCTGCCTCTCCCACAAACACCTCCTGTGGTGTGCTGGCTGGCCCCTCGCCCACTGCATTATACACACTCATGCGTATCTCGTAGCGTTTGTGTTTGCTCAGCTCTGCAGGAGGATGAAACAATTAGGAGTGCATGATACAGTATTTCACACAAAAGATGCTGCTTGTATTGTAAGCTCCACGTCTAAGACCTTGTAATTTATATGAGGCTGTAATGACAGGGTTGTCGAGGGCTGCGGTGCAGAGGTACAGGAGAACTATGTGGCCATCTGCTTTTGTAGTGCTTATCAAAATAAATTGACACACATAAGCCAAACAGTACGTTGAACTAGGGAGGCTGCTGTGTACTCAGGGTCCCAACATGCCTCCTTTCAGACTGCTTCTCTTGGCTTTAGCAGAAGTCTCTCTGTGAACGCGCTGTGAGTGTAAGCAACCAAAGCTCCATTTGTTTTGCTTCACTCAAATGACACTGTGCTCTTCCTGTAGCACTCTAGGCAGCTGGCTACACCAGACATATGGTGAGATGAAACGTACAGATGACTTCATTAGCTTAATTAGATTGGGGAGTACATACACTACGAGTGTGCGTGAGCGTTTGTGTGCCTGGTGGATGAGTGTACATACTGTAAGCTGACATTCACACAAGAGGTTGGGTGAGAGTGTGTGCACGAGTCAAACTTACTGTCCAGCTCGTACTGGGTCATAGTTGAATCGCTCAGATTCCGGATGCTGTAGGGAGCTGTGCGTGTGCGTGCGTGCGTGCGTGCGTGTGTGTGTGCGTGTGTGCGTGTATGTGTGCGCGTGTGTGCGTGTGCGCGTGTGTGTGTGCGTGTGTGTGTGTGTGCGCATGCATGCATGTGTGGAGGGAAAAGAAGAGGGAGGTAGTGGAGAGACAATTCATCGCATTAGTGCCAATATTGAAGTAGTTGAGAAGTGCATTGCTGCTGTCATGAGTGATCATAGCTCTGAGACCTGGAATGACTCGACTGGAGTGAAATGATAGCAGGCTATATGTTAAAACAGAGCAGTAGAAACAGAGTGGCTGGTGAGTAAAGGTAATAACAAGCTGTGTCCGACAGCTACTAATCACACGATGAAAGCTTTTGGCTGGGAAGTGTGAAGAGCAGCCGGGAAATCACCAGAGCTGTTCACACCTGGAAGGATGAATGATGAAAAGTGATGGAGAGCAGCAAGGCTACAGTGTGTGTCAAACCAATGGAGCTATTATTACAAGTGGGATATTTCCCCCAAAATATATCATTATCAACTTAATTTAAATAACAGCCATTAGCAATACTCTGTGAAGCTTTGTGAGCTGCTCTTTAATAACATTGTTTACAATATCCTCTCACTGCTAACTTGATGAGTAAATTAACAGTTGTACATGTGTCAAACTCAAGGCCCGGGGGCCAAATCCGGCTCGGCACCTCAATTTATGTAGCCCGGAGCGAGCAAAGAATACAATTGGTGCAATACAATTTCTAATTCTAATTAGTTCTAATAGTTGCAGGCTACTATAGTTGTCTGTTTGCCAATACTTTTCCTATAATTCTACTTTCAGAGCTAGTTATTAATTATCAAGTTATTACTAAAAACTAATAATAATAGAGCTCAACAGTCATGTGACTTTCCGTGACATTTGCTGCCCCGGAAGAGAGTTCCCCATTCATTTTCTCCATAGACATTTCGAAAAATCCTTATATAATGAGTTTTAAGGCTGGAACAAAGCCAAACCGTGACCTACTGAATGGTGAGTGACCATAAAACATTTCACTTGGCGCAAAAACAAATAATAAAAACGTGGGGATTCTTCTTCTTTTTTATTTCCCCCCCGTTGTTATTTTTAGTTTTTGCTCCAAGTGAAATGTTTTATGGTCACTCAGTAGGTCACGGGTTGGCTTTGTTCCAGCCTTAAAACTCGTTATATAAGGATTTTTCGAAATGTCTATGGAGGAAATGAATGGGGAACTCTCTTCCGGGGCAGCAAACGTCACGGAAAGTCACGTGACTGTCGAGCTCTATTGAATCAGAAGCAATTATGTCACAGGACAACAAGTAGACTAGATGCATTTATATCGTGTTACATTTATAACCGGCTCTTTGAGGGCAACCATAATGCTAATGTGGCCCGGGATGAAATTTAGTTTGACACCGTCAAAATGGATCACTGTGGCTTGTAATGGCACCAGTCATTTGTTTTGCTTGCATTGGAACGGGCCATCAAAGTCTATATGAGGAACATCTTAATGTAACCTGTTGAATTATGAATATCTAATAAAGTGGTCATATTAGTTGCAGTTGCTGTTCCTCACCGGTGAGCTCGGCCCACGTAGTGGAGGGACTGTTGACGGTACGGACAGAGTAACTGCGGAGACGGTCATACAGGAGCTCCCGGTATCGGATCCGAAAGCCCAGTAGGATTCCGTTAATTTTTTCCTCGGAGGGGGGCTGCAAGGGAAAACGCAAGAAGTTAAGTTTATATCTAACATAGCAGATCTCAACTGAACTGAAGTTAAGTTCATATCTAACATAGCAGATCTCAACTGAACTGAAGTTAAGTTCATATCTAACATAGCAGATCTCAACTGACCTGAAGTTAAGTTCATATCTAACATAGCAGATCTCAACTGAACTGAAGTTAATATCTAACATAGCAGATCTCAACTGAACTGAAGTTAAGTTCATATCTAACAGCAGATCTCAACTGAACTGAGCCACAGAAACAGCTTAGAAATGGACCACCTATTCCTGTACTTTCTTAACCTTTGTTTCAGTCTGGTGCCTCTTTGTCTTTCAAGGTAATATGGCTAATGTTACTTTCTGGACGCATATGGATGCACTCCTCCCATTAGACTTTAAAACAGGTACTAAAATTTGTATTTTGAATTCTGGACCCAAGATGGCCGACACTCAGCTTCACTCTAGCTTAAGAAATGAGTCCACTAACAGCCTGTGAAAGACAGTAATATCAGCCGTGGACAAAAAGGGCACTTGGACAAGGAGCAAAGGGGTAGATGCTTGAACACCCTCTGCCTCCTGCCTCCCACCACCCCTCACGTCCCTGGTCCTCCAGATAGACGTTAACATGGACTAAAAAGTTGTGTTTTGAATTCGGGAGTCAAGATGGCCGACATTCCGTGACTGGAACCCATGTGACATCAAGCTGTCTCACAGTTGCCATGCCTTTATTAGACTGTGTCTTGTTTTATGTCTACCTTTTTGTTTCAGCTCTAGTCTGCCTCAGATCTCTGCTGCTTTATTTGAGTATCAAATGTTTCAAAAGTGGGAAATCAAGCACATAGCCTCGAAATACACACAGAAACAGAAATACATAATTGATATGGTTAAATTCAAGATTTCACAATTGATAAGATTGAAGATTTTCATTTTAATAGCCATAGTGTGTAATCATAATCATAATGCAGGGTAGGTACATCAGTAGCAGAAGATAGACAAAACAAGCACGAATTCGCTTTAAGGCAGCTGTTACTGATGACATCACTGATGATGTCGAGCAATTGTGATGTCACCAGTGATGTCACTCAAGCAATTGTGATGTCATTGGAGATGTCATCAGTCATGTCACAAGCAATTGTGATGTCATCGGTGATGATGTCATCAGTGAGTGATAAATCACTGATGATGTCACAATGGCTCTGTGCAGAGTCCCGACATCTCCATTCACTCCAATGGACCAGTTTTTTTACTCTCGAGTTCCAGGAAGTAAGGTCCTGGATTAAGCAGCACTGTCGAGTTGCAGCAAAATAGACAGGTTGTGTTGTACTCTGAAAGGGTTTTCTACGGTGGCCCTGAAGTGCAAAACAACGACATTAACCAAAACACAACCACATTAACCAAAACACAACACATTAACCAAAGCACAACCACATTAACCACAACACAACACATTAACCACAACACAACACATTAACCACAACACAACACATTAACCACAACACAACACATTAACCACAACACAACACATTAACCAAAACACAACACATTAACCAAAGCACAACCACATTAACCACAACACAACACATTAACCACAACACAACACATTAACCACAACACAACACATTAACCACAACACAACACATTAACCACAACACATTAACCACAACACAACACATGAACCACAACACAACACATTAACCAAAACACAACCACATTAACCAAAACACAACCACATTAACCAAAACACAACGACATTAACCAAACCACAACGACATTAACCAAACTTTTTTTTTTTAAACCTTTTTTTTTTTTTTTCTTAAAGCAGCTACGAGCAACTTTTTCGATTGTTATTAAACAGTATAAATTTAATATCAATGCATCACATCTTACCTCTAATAGTCGACGAGACCAAAGCCGCGTGTATCTGAGATTGCTCCCTTAGGTGATTATTAAGTCTATAGTCTGTCTAAACTCGCGTCAACAGGGGGCTCTCTAGAGCGACCGGACCGGGTAACCCGGAAGTGAAACGCGGAAGTGAAACCAGGAAGTGAAACGCAGCTGCCTTCTTACGCCATTTGCGCTGCCTAGCAACATAACATAAACAATGTGAATGCCACGCATACTCGCGGGAACATCTCTCGTTATATTCTAACAGGTTTTTTGGAAGTTATTTTGTGGTTATGGCCGAAGTGGCTGCTGCAAACCGTTTCATTTCACTTCCTGATCTGCCCTGGCTACAGACACACTAACACTGGCCGATTCACTCGGGCTTCAAGCGAGACTAATCTGCGTTGGTATCGTCGACTATTAGAGGTAAGATGTGATGCATTGATATTAAATTTATACTGTTTAATAACAATCGAAAAAGTTGCTCGTAGCTGCTTTAACCCAACTTTTTTTTTTTTTTTTTTTTTTTTACCAAATTTTTTTTTTTTTTTTAACCAAACTTTTTTTTTAACTTTTTTTTTTTTTTTTTTTACAATTTATTTAGACTTTTCATTTACAACTGTAAGGCAATCATCACAAGTGTATACAACTTCGACAAGCATGAACAGACACATGGCAGCACATTCACACATAATACAGGACAGACAGGGGGAAACACAAAAATAAAAAAATTAAAATACAATTTAAAATAAAAAAACATAAGATGGCTAGAGACTTATTAAAGATAAATAGAGGTCTTTGGCAAAATTCGATTTAATTAATTTCAGGGACTTCATGTAGAGTTGGGTTTCATTAAAGTAGCAGGTAAAGATGGGTGGAGTTTTGATAAATTTGGCCTTATGAATAAAGAATTTAGCTAAGAGTAGTAACACATTGATCATTAGGTCAAATTTTTTGTCTTGTTTATTTGCTTATTCGTTTCCTACTGCTCATGTCGTCCTAGCAGGAGCTCATTTAGAGGCAACGCTGGTAGCTAGAGGGGCTCTCTGGCTCCCATTATTAGTGAACGTGGGTTAGTGCCGGCCCATAGTTTGGAGTGGTCCTGTTTAAATTGTGTGCAGTGGTTTGCTGTGCACCTTGTTGATGGCCCTACATTTTTATACTGTTCTATAGTGTGCAGTGGGTTGCCGTGCTTTTTACTGTGTGCAGTGTTCTGATAGGCTGTGCCATCCTGATCCACGTGCAGTACTGGCTATTGGGAGGAAGGGGGGCCGCTGGGCTTACTGGGAGTTGACCTCTGGGTGGGGACTTTTGCTGGGGTGTTTTAATGAATTAGTGTCTTAATAAAATCTATATGATTGTACCGTTATCTGTTTCCAGTTGCATTCTCTTCATCTGACCGGGAAAAAGAAGGTGGTGGCAGCATTACGCTATCTTTACAAACTTAACAAACCAGGTTTATTACAATAGTATTGTTTTTGGTGTAATATTAGAAGACAAAAAATTGGACCTAATGATCAATGTGTTACTAATCTTAGCTAAATTCTTTATTCATAAAGCCAAATTTATCAAAACTCCACCCATCTTTACCTGCTACTTTAATGAAACCCAACTCTACATGAAGTCCCTGAAATTAATTAAATCGAATTTTGCCAAAGACCTCTATTTATCTTTAATAAGTCTCTAGCCATCTTATGTTTTTTTTATTTTAAATTGTATTTTTTTTTATTTTTGTGTTTCCCCCTGTCTGTCCTGTATTATGTGTGAATGTGCTGCCATGTGTCTGTTCATGCTTGTCGAAGTTGTATACACTTGTGATGATTGCCTTACAGTTGTAAATGAAAAGTCTAAATAAATTGTAAAAAAAAAAAAAAAAAGTAAAAAAAAAAAGTAAAAAAAAAAGTTTGGTTAAAAAAAAAAAAAAAAAAATTGGTTAAAAAAATAAAAAATAAAAGTTGGGTAAAAAAAAAAAAGTTTGGTTAAAAAAAAAAAAAAAAAAATTGGTTTAAGAAAAAAAAAAAAAAGTAAAAAAAAAAAGTTTGGTTAATGTCGTTGTGGTTTGGTTAATGTCGTTGTGTTTTGGTTAATGTGGTTGTGTTTTGGTTAATGTGGTTGTGTTTTGGTTAATGTGTTGTGTTGTGGTTAATGTGTTGTGTTGTGGTTAATGTGTTGTGTTGTGGTTAATGTGTTGTGTTGTGGTTAATGTGTTGTGTTGTGGTTAATGTGTTGTGTTGTGGTTAATGTGTTGTGTTGTGGTTAATGTGGTTGTGCTTTGGTTAATGTGTTGTGTTTTGGTTAATGTGTTGTGTTGTGGTTAATGTGTTGTGTTGTGGTTAATGTGTTGTGGTTAATGTGTTGTGTTGTGGTTAATGTGTTGTGTTGTGGTTAATGTGTTGTGTTGTGGTTAATGTGGTTGTGCTTTGGTTAATGTGTTGTGTTTTGGTTAATGTGGTTGTGTTTTGGTTAATGTCGTTGTTTTGCACTTCAGGGCCACCGTAGTTTTCCCCCCCTTGAAATTGTCAAAAAGGATTTATGACATCACTGATGATGTCAGACATTGTGACATCATTCAGTGATGTCATAAATCACTGATGATGTCACTTATGCTATGGTGATGATGTCATCAGTGATGTCACTCGAGCAATTGTGATGTCATCGATGATGTCACCGGCCCCTTAGCTAAATACAGACTGGTTCTGTCATCTGCCATCAGAAGAAGAGATTCGAAGAAGATTCCCCATCTGTGAGAGGCAGCAAGGCATCCATTCTGCCGGAAAGCCATTAGAGGAAGAAGAACAAAGAAAAGAGCAGCTACAACACACACCCATGCCGTGTCATAGGATGTCCCACAGCCCTGAGATTAAGGACGATCCCATGAAGTGCCCCCTGTGCATGGAGCCGCTGGATATTGATGACAGCAACTTCTTCCCCTGCACCTGCGGCTACCAGATATGTCGCTTCTGCTGGCACCACATCTGCACACAGGAGAACGGCCTCTGCCCTGCCTGCAGAAAGCGCTACCCAGAGGACCCTGCTGTGTACAAGCCCATGTCACAGGAGATGACCCAAAGGATGACAAATAAGAAGAAGCAGAAGCAGAAAGAGAAAGAGAAGAAGCAGAAGGTGATGGAAAACCGAAAGCATCTAGCAGGTCTCAGAGTGGTCCAGAGAAACCTGGTGTTTGTTTTGGGTATGTCACCATGGCTTGCCGACCCCGAGATCCTAAAAAGGCACTTTGGGAAATTTGGGAAAATCCATAAAGTGATCATCAACAACAGCACATCTTATGCAGGTTCACATTGGCCAAATGCCAGCGCATATGTCACTTACATCCACTCTGAAGATGCTCTCACAGCAATACAGTGTATGAATAATGTGGTTGTTGATGGTAGAACACTCAAGGTTTATTTAGGCACAACTAAACACTGCAGTTACTTCCTCAAAGGTATGCTGTGTCCCAAAGCAGATTGTATGTTTCTACATGCTGAGGGGGACAAAGCGGCTAGCTTTACTAAAGAGGATATACAGGCAGGGAAACACAGAAGGTGTGAGCACAAATTTCTCCAAGACCTCTATGAAATGAACCCTAGCTGTGGACAACCTCCAGCATGTGCAGCAGAAAAGTCAAAGAGTGACTCAACACAGATAATCAACAACGGAAATGCTAAACACAGGTGGCGGGCACTTGCGGGGCATAGCAAACTAGCCAATGGGCTCTCAGAAGACTGCAAGTCCCCTCCACTGCCAGACTGCTATCAAGAAGTTATGACTTCAGATGGGCTAGATGCAGAGCTGGCTCCTGGCCAGGGTACTGCCCTGTCCCCCTTCGTCTCTAACTGTGACAACAGTCGCAGTGACAAGCCTCCAGAATCGACCAGTCTGGTAAATGGAGAGACTTTACAACATATTCACAAAAGTGACTCCCCCTGCGCCCCCCCGGGCTTAACCAACCCCAGCCTGGTGGTGTCCATGCTTGTGGCAGCCCTCACAGACCATTCACCCTTTATGGGCGTGGCAGCAGAGTCCCAGCCAGTCTTTTCAGACAACAGCAATTTCCGACATCCAAACCATCTCCCTGCTGGCCGGCTGTCCCCCTTCCTCAGCTCCCCCCGTGGTGCCTCTGACTGGCCCATGACGCCTGAATCACAGAGCTTCTTCACATCTGACACAATACCAGTGTCTTCCTCCACAATGACAGCCTTTGGTTTTTGCTCATCCACCAAACAGGAGGATGATGACTTGGGCTTTGACCCATGCAACGTCTCCCTTAACGCCTTGGCCGACCTGATAGACAAGGAGCTCTCGGTGCAGTATCAGACCCCCTTGACCCCAGGGTTCCTCTCTCACGGGTCCCACCACGACATCTACAGCTCCTGCCTCCCCGGCAGTCACAACAGCCAGGCCAGTCATCAGCAGCAAGCCGCCAGACACTCCTGGATGAGTGTCCCCACACGCAATAACCTCACACACTTGAACCACTCAGCCAGTGCTGCCTCACACCTGGATCTGCACCCTCAGCACAACACGGGACTGGGAGGGATCCCCATCTCAGAGAACAGTGGCTCCATAGATGGCTTAAAGGTGAAAGAGTGGCAGGATGGTCTGAGAGTTCTCCCCTCCAATATTAATATCAACTTCAGGTGCCTCCCAAACTCCTCTTCATCCTCCTCATCCTCCAATAATGTTAACCACATCAGTGGACCGGTAAGGCTAGCGGGCATCTCACACAGTCTCAGGTGGGACAACGTGACCAGTTGGATGGACCCTGCTATCACATGCATGCCTGCCTCAGCGGCCAGCAGTTTAGACTGTCTCCAGGATGGCAAGCAGCCACACTGCATCAAGTCCCTGCAGGCGCTCACAGAGATTAGCAGCCCAGCCAGCTCCACGGTGCCCACTCACCAGCCCTTCCACAGCGGCCTCCTCGACGGCCACCTCCCCCTCCACCACAGAGCCGCTGGCGGCTGGGCTCCCTACCTGCCCTCCCCCCACAGCCAGCCAGTTCCTCTCCCCTCCCGCAGGCTTCCAGACAGCCTTCAGACCTCCAGGCCAGCCTGCCACAGAGCTGCTACAGAGTGCCGCCACTGAACACAGACTACAGCAGAGACTCCATCCATTCCCACTACCATCTTATACCCACTCATCCTATACCCCCAATACCTACATCTGAGTATGTGCAGAACTTGCCCTGACTGCACCTTCTAGTTAGAATGGGTACTAGTTTACCTAATTTGATTTGTATTGTATTGTGTGTGTGTGGGTGCCCCCCCCCCCCCCCCTCTTTCTTTCACTGTTGCCTTACACGTACATCTGAGTACGTATTACTGTTTTTGAAATGATCTACTAGTGACTTGCAACTATATCTTGTGGAGCCCTTGCATAAGAATGTCCCCCGTATGTAGTCATAGAGCGGAGTGACAATAAATATCTTGAATCTTGAATACACACTAGAACATGCTTTCTTCTTTTTTCTCATCCTCTCTTTGTCTACTCTGAAAGGCGTATTTGTTTTTGTCTTTGTTTGTGGCACACAAGTTATCTGTCCCCTCTACCATCACCACTCCTTAGACCTAGTTCTAATTAGACCTAGTTCTAAGCTTAGACCTAGTTCTAATTAGACCTAGTTCTAAGCTTAGACCTAGTTAGTTCTAAGGAGTGTAAGGTTGTCAGGTTGAGATAACCGATCGCATAGCTTACTGTTATGAAGAGCACAAAAGTGGGAGGAGTCAGTGGTGACACTGGTGATTTTTTTTTAATTAATATAATGTTTTGCTAAAGTGAGGTCTTTTTAAATAACTAATTATTAAGCATTAGCAAAACATGTTTTTTTGTAAGTTGAAGTCATGATTTAGCCTGGCTAGTCACAATGATTACTTTTGAGAAATGAAGAAAGCTGTGAATGCGCTCTTGAAGCTTTGCCCCAATGACCCTCATCCTCCCCACTTCAACAGGAGACTGTAGTGAAACGGTGAACAAATGATTTTCTTTGTATGCTTCTCCAGTGTAATATTACATTTGATCACCATATTTTCTTTGTCTTTTACCTGGCGACAATAGAGAGACGATTTGTAATTGAGGGAAAAAAAAAATCTCCACACAGACTGAGCTCATCCACAGGTGAGTCATAAGGAGAAATCCCCCATGGTTAAACAAGAGACGACAGGCCCAGAGGGGAGAAACAAGTACCTCTCTGTCCCTATAAACTCAACAAGAGTTCTCATAAAACACAGATTGTGGCTCAGGGCCTCCTATTTTCCCTTCATGACCTGTTAATTCAGGTGTGAGTGTGGCAGAGTGTGTGTGTGTGTGTGTGTGTGTGTGTGTGTGTGTGTGTGTGTGTGTGTGTGTGTGTGTGTGTGTGTGTGTGTGTGTGTGTGTGTGTGTGTGTGTGTGTGTGTGTGTGTGTGTGTGTGTGTGTGTGTGTGTGTGTGTGTGTGTGTGTGCGTGTGAGACAGGCAGAGAGAGCGAGAGAGAGAGAGAAGAGGGTGTGCATTGAAAGTGTGTTGCATCCAGTATAAGTATACCCTATGTACTGTCTGGTCTCTCATTAGGGCCCACTTTCTAAGAGCTGCCTGGGTTTCAATACAGAGCGAATCAGACAAAGGCTGAGCCAATTACAGCGTGTCTTCTTACCTGCCAGCGGATCAGCACTGATGTTGTTGTGTGTGGCGTGACAGAGAGGATTGTGGGCGCTTGGTCAGGCGCTGAGGAGATAAAAGTGAGGTGAATTAGTGAAATTGAGCTGAAAATGGGCACGATTCACGGAGGCAAACAGAGCCATGTGCAGTGGCATTCACAGGCCATAAACACAACACAGGCAGCATAAAACGGCCGCTGATAGATAAGTGAAAAATAGGAGCTGGAAAGATCAGCCGCGGTGGGAAGAGGTGTCTTTGGGCGGTTAGCAGTTAGCACAGGGCCAGACTTGGGCAGACTTTGCCATGGTTTCAACGTGGCCTCTTGGTAAGTGCAGATGGGGTCACATGACATCACTTGCTGCCTCTGCCAAAAGTGTCCTCATCACAACATTAAGCTAACTCATCCTGACAGCCAATTTAGATGGGTCTTTTTACACCAGGGATTCAGAGGGCACAGTGTGTGTGTGAGCCAGTCTAGTTCACATATCACTGCAGAATGAGGCCATCACTTCAGCTTTATTAGCCTGTTGATATTAGACCCATAAATGTTTATATACATATTTGAGACATTATGAGACATATACAGCCATTGGCCTTATAGAAATCCCAGTTCTCACTACCCTGCTGCTGAACTGTTCCTCCAGCCACAAGAAGAACGTATAGAGACCATCCTGCCATGGGATCACACTAACAATGAATGTGCAATGAATGTCCTTCCCTGCTTCTTACCCCCCTACTTCCAGGGCCCCTTCCCTGCTTCTTACCCCCCTACTTCCAGGACCCCTTCCCTGCTTCTTACCCCCCTACTTCCAGGACCCCTTCCCTGCTTCTTAGCCCCCTACTTCCAGGGCCCCTTCCCTGCTTCTTACCGCCCTACTTCCAGGGCCCCCTTGCTCAGACCACAGCCATCTTCGAACACAACCTTCATTGTCATCACAACTACACACCTGCGTTTTGTTTTGTGATTGCATCTTGCACAGTTGAGACATTGAAAAAACTTGAAAAAAAGATCGGTCCACAGATCATTCCACAGACAGACAGACAGACAGACAGACAGACAGATAATCACTGGCAAAGTACTCAAACCCACTTCTGTGGTATCCTGCTACGATAGGTGTCTCCAGGATCACATTTTGCCTTGACATACACAGAAACAATACCAGCCACGACAAATTCTGTAATTGTAATCCAGGACATGCAATGTTCCATGAGTCTTACCGTCCTGTAGCGTGGTGATAGCTTCACTCTCCTCGCTGTATTCACTGTCCCCTATGTCGTTGGTGGCCTTCACTCTGAACTGGTAGGAGGTGAAAGGCTTCAGCCTTTGGAGGTGGAACAGGACAGAAACACACATCAATCTTAACTATAAACCACTGCTGGGGATCGTTGTAAGCCAGAGACCCCAAAGGAGAATTTAATCTCCTTGTGGGACCTCCGAGCTCATTAAGCAAGCTACCAGAAACCGTTTTAAACCAATTTGGGTCCTTAACGATGGTTTAAGAAACCAAAAATCACCGTGTCATTAAGTTTTCACAAGGTATGCTAATGGCATGTTATGATCTCCAGAAGCCTTTGCTGCATTTGTCTGCACACTGAAATACATTTTATACACTTTATTGAATACGTTAAACGTTCTTTGTTTATGTTCTGATCTCACCCTGCAACATTATTCCCTAAAACCATTCTGTTGAATTGGCAACTACAGCAGGGGGGTATTTAAGCATTTAATACATAGTGGAGAGGGGATTAACTGTGTGAATTAATATTACCCTTCACGTCTATAGAGCACAATGGATTAACCGTGTGAATTAATATTACCATTTACATCTATAGAGCACAATGGGGATGAAAAACATTCTGTGGTAATGAGGGGAAGGAGATTCTAGGTTTGCTCACTATGAATCAACCCCGCAGTGTAACCAGCATTTGCTAGGAAGTGTACCCTACCTGTCCACTATGTAGCTGCTGGCCTCGTGGTTGACAGAGGCAGAGTGGACAGACCAGTTGCTGTCTGGAAGCTCTCTGAGCTGGACAGTGTAGTAACGCACTGGGGACAGGCCGTCGCTGCCCGGCTCCCACCACAGCAACACCCGGCGGGCCTGCACCTGCTCCTGGGGCACCGCGGGGCGGCTGGTGGGCTGGGGGCGTGCTGGATGGAGGGAAGGGATAGATAGATAGATAGATAGATAGATAGATAGATAGATAGATAGATAGATAGATAGATAGATAGATAGGGGGTGTGAGGGAGGAATGAGGGTAAAGAGGGGAGCAGTGGGAAGGAGAGAAGACAAGGAGGGATGCAGGAAAGGAAAAAGGTTAGAGCCGTTACAAATGGTAGTGAGGGAAAGATTACAGACTCGGTTCACTACACTGCAAAAACAATGGGGTGAGATACTGTAACTCTTGTTTCGGGAATTTTCTACAAATGAGTGTTGATATCTTGACAAAAGTCTGAATAAGCCAGATCACTGCGTACTAGGGGTGTCACGATACACTCAGTTCACGATACGATATGATACACGATATTGGGTTCACAATAACGATACGATACGATATTTTAACAATATTCTTTTGCGATCGATTTGTAAGTTGAGGGGGCATCCTCCACGCTAATTTGAATAATTTCACCATTTTCATCCTCCGTGTCTGTACCGTCCCTCGTCTGTTCAAACACAGCAATGAAAAGGAGAGCGAGCATGCAATCAGCTGCAGATCAGTGCCACCATGTTCAGCTTCTTTTTCACACGATATGAGATTTCATCTCAACGATACATATTGTCACGTTTTGATATCGCGATATATTGTGGGACGATATATTGTGACATCCCTACTGCATACTATCAAGAAAACTACACTTGATTCTACAAAATTCCAACAATGAAATTATCTCACCGCACTGGCAGATTTATTTCGAGAAAATTACGTTTTCAGGACTCAATAATTGACTAAATGATTATTAAGAGATTAAGATGATTAAGATAGATACTTTTTGCAGTGTCGTTTTCGTGGCTGACACTGTGATTTTAGAATTAGAAAAACAAAAAACAAAAACAAAATAGAATAGAAAAGTGATACTCTCTAGAGACTTTCTCACTTGCTCTCACATTTGCAGAGGCATGTTGCATGAACGAGGGGGGGGGAAGTGCTATTTGGACAAATGGAAGGTAGTGGAGTCAATGAAAGTAGCAGAATAAAGAATTCACAACATGCCTTGAGGGAGGCAGATGGACCGACTCGGTCGTTCTCACAACTGCATCCGAGAGCGTGTGATAAACAGCCACAGGGCACAGCCAGGCACTCCTTCACAAAACACATCTGCTTACTGGACTGTTAGCTGGAAAAGACTTAGCTCGGCTCTCTTCAAAGTTGTTTCCGTGCGGAGATCACACACCTGGCTCTCAGCATATATACAACTATTACAGCTGTGTTTTGGCTTTGGCTGTGCGCTCTACACAACATGCTGCACTGATACTATCAGAATCCAAAAAAAGCCATATCAGTGAGTGCCATTTTAGCATAGTAAAATTAGAGAGAGATGCATGCTCATTCCAATTATTGCTGTATACTCAGCAAGTACATATCCATCCCATAATGAGATAAACACGTTGTCATGGTTACCTCTCTTCTCAGTGGTGACCACCAGCGCCTCTGCGGCCTCGCCCCAGCCCTTCCGGGTCTGGGCCGTGATGCGGAACACGTAGACTGACTCGGGCTTGAGGCCGGTCACGGTGTACTGGCGAGCGCTGGGGTTCAGCACGTCCACCGTTGCTGTGTTGCTATTGGTGGAGTTGAGGCGGTATGTGATCTGATAGGCTGGAGGGGAGTTGAGGACACAGAGCAGCATTTTAATTGGCTGTCAATGTCATCATGAGATCAGCACGTTTCAGCTACATCTGGGCACAAAAGTGTATTTTAGGTATTTGAAGCACTTGTGGCTTGTGTTGTTTATCCAAGAATAAGTGGTTTTATTTCCAAGCGAGCAAACTGTGCAGCAGAAACCACTATGTCTCTCCTGACATCCTTATGGTTTCACTGATTCCATTAGCTATGCTGCTCCCTCATGCTAATATATGACTCTGTCAATATGAAGCATTTCACAGAGATATAAAATGTGAGCAGTTTAAAATAAACAAGCCGACAGAAGTATCATCAATCAAATACTCACAAGGAGCTGCAAGGAAACCCTAACTAGCTAACAAGAGTGTGAGGAATCCAACTCCCAGTCCCTCTACAACACTGACTGGAAAAACAATGTGAGTCATAAGGAACTATGTCTGTGATAAGAGGCTCCATAAATTCAAAAATAAGAACACTTCAAATACAGTATTTTGGTAACTGTTTAGTTTCCAGGTTATTTCCTATATAGGAACTGCTATAATATGCTTAGGCAGAACTGTCTTGACAAATGTCCTAGACGGAATCCAGAAATTAACTGACCAGGAAACGGTCATAAATATTTCACACATTTGAATTGCTGTACAACACCACCTGTCTAAAAAGGCCTAAGAGGAGCTGACATATTGCAGCGGGTGGACTAACCAAGGATGATGCCGTTGGGCTGGGAGGGGGACTGCCAAATAAGCCGCACTGAGGTGGTCCGTACCTCCGGGAACAGGATGCCCACTGGAGGTCCTGGCACTGCAGGAAACACATCCACATGATTTATAACACCTTAACAGCTCCAAACAGGCTACGAAGAGGTAGCATTTTATCAAACTTAAAATATATTCCTCACTTGGTCTTACTCAACACTACAAATTATGCTAAGTACATTTAATGAGAGCAAATAAATGAATCTGCTGCTGAGAAAAAGCGAAGTGAGTATTTTTCTTTATTAAATTTGATATAACACAAGTGCCATTGGAGATAATATCAAAGGGCCTCTCGTTAACCAGAACGGTTTCTCCCTAACACAGCACAACAGTCTGTCATTTTTCACCACCATAATGATACAATGGGGAAATAACATTGGCATCAGTTGTCAAAAATTAGTATGGATAGCTTTGTGGGCTAAAGAGAAAAAAGGGACTTTTTATGTAATGCAGATGTGCACCAAAATCGAAATATTGAATATTGAAATGATATTATATATAGCTGATGATTATAGATAGCTGCAACCTCAAGCTTAAGATCATGTGCCCACCATCGTCCAGAGTCCTCTCCAGGATGGCCGGAGAACTGGGCCGCCCGTCTCCGATGCGTGTGAAAGCCAGGACCTGGATCTCATACAGGACGTATTTCCCCAAGCCGCTCAGCTGGACACTGTGGCTGGCATTCCCCTCCACTGTCCAGAACTGGACGGCACTGTCTGAGTCCTTCTCTTTGTACACCACCTGAAGGACGGAGGGGACAAGAGATAAAGACAAGTGGGGGGAAAGGAAGTTGGAAAGCTAGGATGAAATGGACATCCTATCTCTCTCCACTATCTAAAAAAATAGCAGATAAAAAGCACCCAAATCAGAGGTGCTACCATGCTGCTCAGTAGATATGGTGAATAACTCTGTGCGAGTGATGGCTACACACACCTTGTAACCCAGAATGAGTCCGTTTCTGTCTGGCTCTGGGACTTCAAACCAGCGCACCAGGATGCTGCTAGAGGTGGTGGCAAAGGCCGACACATTGGTGGGTCCACAGGATGGAACTGACAGAGAGAAGAGAGGAGAAAACAAGTTTGAATGATGTTAGAGAGATGCGGTTTGAGTAATCTGCTGTGGGGGCGCGCGCACGTGTGTGCGTGTGCGTGTGTGTGTGTGTGTGTGTGCATGTGTGTGTGTGTGTGTGTGCGTGCGTGCGTGTGCTGGTATCTCCAGAGGTCCCGGTGAACCCTCCAGGCCTGCTGTGTTAGACAGAAATAAAAGAGTCAAAAAACGGACCCTTTGCCTTCCTTGGCACTCATCCCTGGACATAATGCACTGATTCCTAAGAATTTGCTGGAGTGAGTGGAAAAAAAGAGTGCAGGAATTCCACATTCTGGTCCATGTGTTCCCAATTTCCTCCGACTCCCTCCTTCACTCCCTCGAATCACTCCATTCCTCTTCCCTACAAACGTCTGGTAGCCAGTGAGAAGGAAGGAGAGAGGGAAAGAGAGAGGGAAGGAAGAAACTTCCATGCCGAGACAGAGGTGAGTTGATAAAAGCCAGGCATCTGAGTAGGGTGTGTGAACAGAATGCCAGAATCACATATGATGGAATGTAAATCACATAACTGTATGCTTGTTACTTCCAATATGTCCAATAATGTAGACATGGCCATTTTTGGTCACCAGTTTTTGGGGTGATTTGGGGTGTTGTTTGTTTTTGTTCCTTCCTCAAAATGAACATGACCAAACACATTCATCATCAGATTCTCTTGCATGATGTACCGACGACAATGATCGGTGAACTCAACAAAAGTTACGATATCATTGGACGGGTCAGATTGTCAAAATGGCTGTGAATGTACAATAGATATTTCATACAGCAAAAAAAAAACATCTGAACAGAAAGATAATCAGTGCATTGAATATTAGTAGGTAGTTATGGGTTTTATGTAGGAAGGTATGTGCTACTTCTAAGCTAGTAGTAGTATAAGCTACTACTTATAAGGTAGAACACAAACTTGAACGTTATTTAATATTGAAGTGTTTGCAAGAATTTGGCAGTATGGTATTGCATTAAGAGGATATGAAAAAGAAAGAAAGAACAAAAACAGTGTTTTGAAACTTCCATGAACGACTTATTTTTTATAAACTAAACTTGCAGGTTGCTGTTAGTCTTTGATCATTGATCAGAAGATATGTACCAACCAATTTCAAAAAGGGTAACCGATGCATGTCTCCATCTTACCCGACTCCCTGGTTCTGCCTCGGACCGGCTGGCTCCACGGCCCCGTCCCGATGCCGTTGATGGCCTGGACTCTGACCTCGTACTCCGTCCACTCCTCCAGATCCTCGATGGTGAACTCTCTCTCCAGGCGGTCAGCGATGACGTGGGTCAGCGCGCGGCCCTGCCAGCCCGTCCCAGAGTACTGCACCCTGTAGCCCACAAGCTCCGGGTTCCCGTTGTACTCCCACTCTGGCAGAGGCTGCGTGGATGCATGATGAAAGAGGGGGCAGAGAGGGTATCAATAAGACGATGAAAGAGGTGAAAACTTCTTCAAATGTCAAACCAAACAGAGCTCAGATTCCTTTGATTAGGGATGCATTTTTCAGCCTCTGGCATTTAATAACTTTAGCTACAAAAGTTGTGCAACATAGACACCACCAAGACTGTAAAACACTTATGTAGCGCAGCACCCATCAGTAATTAGGGTTTCAATCTCTATTTCTTTGTTGTAATCACTGATGGTCATTGTGTTCATACATTCAAATATTTTACGATCACACAATCTACATGTACCTGAGCCCCTCTTTTTAGCAATATTATACTTTCTATAGATTCTAAATGTAATGGCTATTTCAGAGATATACTTTGTCCTTCAACTGCTACATGCCCGGCAGAAAATAAGCTTCCTACTTACCACCCATCGGAGCCAGAGGCTGGTCTCGCTGGCAGTGCGCAGGGTGACGTTGGCGGGGGCCATGTCCGGAGGAGCTTGCAGGGTCTGGATCTTCCTGGAGGACTGGCTGGGAGGACTGGTGCCCACGATGTTCACTTGTCGCATACGGAGTCTGGTGGTTGGATTTAAACATTGCTCATATTATTATAATACTTGCAACTCGTGCAAAAGCGCTTGCTTCATTCCAACTGAAATCACAGCTCCGAAACTGCCGGCTGGAAATGAAAATCGCTAGCGTTTTTGTAACACTTATGCATCCTCTTACACTGAGATTTATTGCATTGAAACTGAGACCACAGCTTTGGCTATTATGCATATAAATGGTGTTCTGCGGATATGCCTATGCTGTGTGGGGGGGCTTCTTGTCTCAAGGGGAATATGTAAAAACACATTTCTATGCAAAGTGGCATTTAACTCTACTGAAATGGAAAGTGGCCATGTTGATGAATGAATGGTGAGGAAAACTATAATAGCTGAAGCAAGGCTTGACGGATTTCCTTGCGGAAATGTTAATTGGCCATTTAGAGTGATCATGTGCACCACATGTAAACACCACATCATAATCACAATAACTATAGTAAGCTTGTATCCAAATCACAAGAAAACACAATAAGTTAAGTTCCTGGGATGGATATAGTGAAACTAGTTGGGATACTGAGGCACACTAACCGCACCTTATCTTGTTTGCTGTTGTTTTATCATGATCTTCACAGGCTTAATTTCCATGTTATATGGAAGCTGGTTATAATATTCTGTTCATTCCTGCATACAGAGAAACCATGAGCAGGGTTACGCGGAATAACACCTGCAGGTTATGACTTGTTACCAGCAATAATGTGTGTATACGTTGTGTACATATAGTGCATATATACACACTAATGGAAGCAGGCATGCTGAAGTGGATGCAGTTCCCAGTAGGCTACCTGTAGAAGGTGTATGTATCAGTATGTATTCACCTGTAGAAGGTGTATGTATTAGTATGTATTCACCTGTAGAAGGTGTATGTATTAGTATGTATTCACCTGTAGAAGGTGTATGTATTAGTATGTATTCACCTGTAGGAGGTGTATGTATTAGTATGTATTCACCTGTAGAAGGTGTATGGGTTGAGACCTGGAACCTCCAAGGAGCGTGCCTCAGGTTCGTTGGACAGCTGGTGAACCAACACCCAGTCCTCATTTTCTCCTATTGCACCCACCTGGGACCAAGGAGACACACAGCATGTCACATAGTACCAACCAACACTGCAACATTTCACTTAACTCTCATACTTCTACTAATAAGGTGAGACACTAAACATTTCCAAATAGTTTTACTTGTTTCAAGAATTTTCTACAATCGGGTGGCATTATCTTGATACAAGGCTTGAGATTAGGATTAAGATTAAGATGTGAGACCAATAAGATTGATCTTTTAAATCTGTCTCACCTGGGCCTCCACCTGCCAGCGGGAGATGGATGTCTTGCCATCATAGCCGGGTTTGAACTGCAGGGTGACGGAGCGTGGGCCGATGTTGGAGATGGCCATGTTGGTGGGAGGGCCAGGAAGCTCTGCAGAGAGAGAGAGAGGAAAAAGAAACAGAAAAAGATGGAGAGAAAAAAGACGAGTGAGGTGGAAGATACTGTACTCTAGAAACTGACTTACAGTATGGTCAGATGTGCATTTTCAAGTTTTGAACTTCAGTCATTGGTATTTGTATTTCGTTTGCCCACATCTCTCACACTTTGATTCTTGGGTTTAGAGTTTGCTTGGGAAAATGTATCTACTACAGCGCTCTCTTGTGGCGGTATAGATACTGCACACAAAAGAAGTTAACAGGCATCCCACTGAATTCTCTCCCTTGTGCTCCAAACTTCAGCTATAACAGCACAAGCAGATTAGATTTGGGGGAAATGCTTACACACAATACCCAGACAGACACAATGCCATGAATGTCAATTACATTGCAGTTATCTGGAGATATGATTCAATCTGATATCCTACTGTTTACACTTCAACTGAGTAAACAATAAGAAAGGATTACTCCCTGCAAATCCGGTCGGGAAAACAACTCGGAAAATGACAAATTAAAAAAACAAAAACAATGGGAGGGCATTGTGTGTGTGTGTGTGTGTGTGTGTGTGTGTGTGTGTGTGTGTGTGTGTGTGTGTGTGTGTGTGTGTGTGTGTGTGTGTGTGTGCGCGTGTGCGTGCGTGTGTCTAGGCAGGTAGCCTATGTGTGTAAATGTGCAAATGCAAAAATTATTGTATCTTCTTTCCCCATCGCCTCCCTCGAGGTAAACACTCAATTTACTATAACATATCCCCATTCCAATGCACAATAGTTTAAATAAATCCTCCTTACGGAGATATGAACGTCAAACCGTGACATAGTGTGGGCAGTGTCCTAATATTATCAAGATATAATCACTCCCATGGGCACAGTAACCAATGTTCTATTTCAGATTGCTTAAATGCAGGCGTTCAACCCTAATGAAATGCACAGATTATATGCCTCATAGTAAAGTCTGCACCTCTAAATCATCTGCATGACTCGTAATCCAACCATAAGCTTTTAGCAAGATCTCTGGGGTAGAGTTGCAGGCACCTACGCTGTATCTTTATACATACAGTGAGATTAATCACCATTTAGGGGACTATAACCACTGCTCTATAGCCTCTACTCTCAATATTACAACCTTTTATTTGACAGCTTTCACACAGACACATAGGCTCTGAGCGCTGCTATAATGATTGACTCTGGTTATTGTATTTCTATTATGCAATTTAGCATGCTTTTAATATGAAATCGTTAAAACTCCTCGTGGGGACTCTTATTTTGGGGGGCTGAACTGTGTATTGGTCGGCTTCAGCCGCTGTGCTGAATGCCTTGCTTATTGGTTGGTTGAGTGTCGGTGTAGTTTATGGTTCTGTCCCAGCTTCAGCTGACTGGGGTCTGATTTAATTGTGTCTGGCGCCAGACAACACAGGGTGTGTTCACTAAGAGAGATGTGACACCGTAAATCTGCAGGTTCACAAAGGTGCACACTGGCTGGGAGGGAAGGTTCAATAGAAGCTAACACCATGCAGTGGAAGGTTCAATAGAAGCTAACACCATGCAGTGGAAGGAAGGTTCAATAGAAGCTAACACCATGCAGTGGAAGGTTCAATAGAAGCTAACACCATGCAGTGGAAGGAAGGTTCAATAGAAGCTAACACCATGCAGTGGAAGGTTCAATAGAAGCTAACACCATGCAGTGGAAGGTTCAACAGAAGCTAACACCATGCAGTGGAAGGAAGGTTCAATAGAAGCTAACACCATGCAGTGGAAGGTTCAATAGAAGCTAATACCACGCAGTGGAAGGAAGGTTCAATAGAAGCTAACACCATGCAGTGGAAGGTTCAATAGAAGCCAACACCATGCAGTGGAAGGTTCAATAGAAGCTAACACCATGCAGTGGAAGGTTCAATAGAAGCTAACACCATGCAGTGGAAGGTTCAGTAGAAGCAAACACCATGCAGTGGAAGGAAGGTTCAATAGAAGCTAACACCATGCAGTGGAAGGTTCAATAGAAGCTAACAGCATGCAGTGGAAGGAAGGTTCAATAGAAGCTAACACCATGCAGTGGAAGGAAGGTTCAATAGAAGCTAACACCATGCAGTGGAAGGAAGGTTCAATAGAAGCTAACACCATGCAGTGGAAGGAAGGTTCAATAGAAGCTAACAGCATGCAGTGGAAGGTTCAATAGAAGCTAACACCATGCAGTGGAAGGAAGGTTTAATAGAAGCTAACACCATGCAGTGGAAGGTTCAATAGAAGCTAACAGCATGCAGTGGAAGGTTCAATAGAAGCTAACACCATGCAGTGGAAGGAAGGTTCAATAGAAGCTAACACCATACAGTGGAAGGTTCAATAGAAGCTAACACCATACAGTGGAAGGAAGGTTCAATAGAAGCTAACACCATGCAGTGGAAGGAAGGTTCAATAGAAGCTAACACCATGCAGTGGAAGGAAGGTTCAATAGAAGCTAACACCATGCAGTGGAAGGAAGGTTCAATAGAAGCTAACACCATGCAGTGGAAGGAAGGTTCAATAGAAGCTAACACCATGCAGTGGAAGGAAGGTTCAATAGAAGCTAACACCATGCAGTGGAAGGAAGGTTCAATAGAAGCTAACACCATGCAGTGGAAGGTTCAATAGAAGCTAACACCATGCAGTGGAAGGTTCAATAGAAGCTAACACCATGCAGTGGAAGGAAGGTTCAATAGAAGCTAACACCATGCAGTGGAAGGTTCAATAGAAGCTAACACCATGCAGTGGAAGGAAGGTTCAATAGAAGCTAACACCATGCAGTGGAAGGAAGGTTCAATAGAAGCTAACACCATGCAGTGGAAGGTTCAATAGAAGCTAACACCATGCAGTGGAAGGTTCAATAGAAGCTAACACCATGCAGTGGAAGGAAGGTTCAATAGAAGCTCACACCATGCAGTGGAAGGAAGGTATGCAGTTGAAGGTTCAATAGAAGCTCACACCATGCAGTGGAAGGAAGGTTCAATAGAAGCTAACACCATGCAGTGGAAGGTTCAATAGAAGCTAACACCATGCAGTGGAAGGAAGGTTCAATAGAAGCTAACACCATGCAGTGGAAGGAAGGTTCAATAGAAGCTAACACCATGCAGTGGAAGGTTCAATAGAAGCTAACACCATGCAGTGGAAGGTTCAATAGAAGCTCACACCATGCAGTGGAAGGTTCAGTAGAAGGTTCAATAGAAGCTAACACCATGCAGTGGAAGGTTCAATAGAAGCTAACACCATGCAGTGGAAGGAAGGTTCAATAGAAGCTAACACCATGCAGTGGAAGGAAGGTTCAATAGAAGCTCACACCATGCAGTGGAAGGTTCAATAGAAGCTAACACCATGCAGTGGAAGGATGCAGTGGAAGGTTCAATAGAAGCTAACACCATGCAGTGGAAGGTTCAATAGAAGCTAACACCATGCAGTGGAAGGAAGGTTCAATAGAAGCTCACACCATGCAGTGGAAGGTTCAATAGAAGCGAACACCATGCAGTGGAAGGATGCAGTGGAAGGTTCAATAGAAGCTAACACCATGCAGTGGAAGGTTCAATAGAAGCTAACACCATGCAGTGGAAGGATGCAGTGGAAGGTTCAATAGAAGCTAACACCATGCAGTGGAAGGAAGGTTCAATAGAAGCGAACACCATGCAGTGGAAGGTTCAATAGAAGCTAATAGCATGTAGTAGAAGGTTCAATAGAAGCTAATAGCATGTAGTAGAAGGTTCAATAGAAGCTAACACCATGCAGTGGAAGGGAATAGGGAAAGAGAGGAAATCAAAGCTGCAAATAAAAATGCACAACATTGGATGGTGGAATGTTTTAGTGCGACATGTTGGTTCTGCTTGCTGCTCCAGATTGAGTCTAGATGATGTTCCACACATTTAGAATGGATGAAATCCCCTGGTCCCTAATGAGGCAGTAATAGTGCGGTTTCTCTGAGCACCCTGATGTTGAAGAATTGCCTGGCATGCCAAATATGGTGCTTAATTAGCTCCATATATTTTGTTATAATTATAATTTCCCATTTGGAAGAGGCTTAGACTTTTATCCAAAGCAACATACACACGAGGTTTTAATACAACACAAGCAAGGCTCTAGTCAAGAGAGCACAATGAGAGTGAATGCATCATAAAGCAGGACATAGGTGCTACGAGGCAATGCATGGAGTGCATGAGGCATATTTTCTTTTTTTGGTTACACAATCCAACGAATGGTGAGAAGGTTAGCGTGAGTTTAGCTGGTGGAGTTGGATAATGTGATTTTGCAAGCATTTGAAGTGCAATGTAAAGCTTATGCCCATGATTATGTCTTTGCTGCAGGTCAATATCCTTACAGCAGGTTAATACATGGACTGACCTGGTGGGACGCCGGAGGAGATGGTGGAGGAGGACAGTTGGCCCTGGCCTTTGGAAGTCATGCCTGCCACCTCGATGGTGTAGGTGGTGAGCGCGGTGAGTCCAGTGACCCTGTACTCCAAGGTGACGTTTGGCAGGTAGTGGGTCACCCTCGTGTTGGTCCGGTTGAACTCCTCCCAGGAAATACGGTAGCCTGGAAGGCAGGAGAGGTCAATATAGACCAAGGAACCTCTATGGGAAAATAAGTGTCTTGGGATACCGCAACATTTTTGCTACAATAATGACTCTCAGCGATGCTCTCAGCTCGTGTGCCACGGCTCAAGCTAACAGAAATATTAAATTAACTTAATCAAAAATCGAATATAGCTAATTAAATCAGCCTGTGATTATACCTCCCACGCGCACACGCGCACACACACACACACACGCACACACAGACAAACAGACACACAGACACACACACACACACACACACACACACACACACACACACACACACACACACAAAACTCGCCCTCTCAAAGTTAATGGAATTTGCTTCTTGGCCAGCAGCTCTTTTCATATGATTACATAACGCTTTAGGTAACATTTCTTACCAATCTATAATTAGGTATGGCTTGAGAGTGTGTCTCCTGGGAGTATGAAGCACGTTATAAAGGCGGAGAAAAACTGCAGTACAGCATGTTGATAATTCTTAAAGTTTGTGAATATATGAATATTAATGTCGCTGATGGTTGTGCTACACTCAAGAGTCTGTACTGACTGATGTCTGAGTATTATGTAGCTGTCTTGAAGTGTACCCACTCTGAGAGCTTCGTCTGCAGAGAGTGGGGCCAAGAAGTTGTCAAGAGAAAAGAATGTCTACTTTCTTCAACCCTGCTTAACACTGAGCATACTGCAGAGCCAGGTAAGGATTTACCTGTTTCCCTTAACCCTGCTTTACTGAGCAGAGAGCGAGGCGAGGATCTACCTGTGAGAACTCCGTTCTTCTCGCTTGGCTCCCTCCAGCTGACTTTGAGTGAGGTGTCCAGGATCTCAGTGAAACTCAGGTGACCCACAGCGCCAGGGGCTGGACAGGGAACAAGAAGACTGATGAGCTAATCCAAGGGGAAATGGAGCCGACACGACATTCCACACATAAGCTCATTCATAATAGATTGGCATACCCAGAATAGCCGCAAAACTATGGCAGCAGCTACAGTGAGAAAGTTCAACAGTAAATAAAATCAGCAAAAGCATGGAGGCTGACATGTTGATGCCAATTAGAGTTTTTAAAGTTGAACCAATAATCTAGAAGAAAACGGATCGCAATTAAGGCGAGATCCCGTCTGGAGCCAGAACGTACTGGTTCATTAGCACTTCTGCACAACTCAGTTCTGCATGAATAATAGATCTGGCCTAGTGGAACTGTTAATGCGGGACGCTGATGTCCACTTATCAGCATGGGAGAAGGCTGAAAGAGAACGGTGGGGGGTGGGGGTATGGGAGGACACGGAGGGAAAAACAGAGCTAGAGAGAGAGAGCTAGAGAGAGAGAGAGAGAGAGAGAGAGAGAGAGAGAGAGCGATCACTCACTGTCCTCATGTGTCCTCAGGCCTTTGGGTGGGCTGCGAGGGCCGTCCCCTGGCGTGGTGAAACACAGCACAGACGTGAAGTACTCTGTGAACTTCTTCAGACCCGTCACATAGCCCACATGAACGCTGTCCTGGAAGTTCGGTCGCACCGTCACCATGGCAACCTCCTCCTCTTGGCCTGGCTCCCAGGCCAGCAACTAAGAACACAAAACAAAACAAAAACGGCGAATAAGAGGCGAAATGCATCCAGACAGCCAAAAAGAAAGCAGCTAATAGTGTTTCTCTAATTATTCTCGCGCATTCACTCTCTCTCTCACACAAAAAAAACAGTAGACTCTCTCCTGTAGTGTCGAGCCACGCTGGGGAGCCATTTTGCATCAGCGTTAAGGAATATTATTGAGAAAGATAGTCTGAAGAGATTTTTGTCTGGTAGGAAGGGCTGGGGGGCAGATTTGCATCCCACATGGCATGTTGATTGCACACCGTGCAGCATCTACAAGTGGGAGTCAGAGCTAGGATTGACCAATTAGGTGCTTAGGTAATTAGTCCCCAGAGCATGCCTACTGGGTTTATTTCTAGGTCCCTGAGAGGTGGTGACGCTTCCGGGGAAAGTGAAGGGTTGGCAGCAGGATGTCATGTGGATAGATGGATGACATTCTTGACACTCTGAGACTCTTTCCCTGTCTCTCTCTCTCTCTCTCTCTCTCTCTCACTCTGCCCACTCTCTCTATTTCCTGTCACACTCTCTCCTTCTCTATTTCTCACTCCCTGCATGTGCTTCGCCCATCTCAAGCCGTGTTTCCATTCAGGTTTTGTGCAAATCAATAATAAATCAAATAAGCGAACTTTTGGAAAGTCGACAATCTTAAAATTCTAATCAGGTACATCTCCATTAATGGCTGTTAAGTGAATAAGTAGGTTATGTGTGTGTGTGGGGGGGGGGCGGAGACAAGATCATAGATGGAGAGCTTTTCAATGGCTACTTGCCATTGACAGGAGAAATGCCCATTCTACGATGCTCGCCATATATCTAGGAAACGAGACGCACAAACAGTTCTGGGAGTCACCATGCAAAAAGGCATTTTATGGACGGCCAGCCTGGGTGCAACACCTTAGGATCCAGAACAACATTTGATCTGCTGCAGGATTATCAGGCTGTGCGTTTGTTGGGCCGGTCGGGCGCTCTGTTCCCCCAGCAGAACGCATCGCAGCAGACCGGACAAGCTGGCAGCTGTGCAGAACACAGGGTCCAGCTGATCAGTCATGTGAGTTAAATGTTCGCTACGTCAGAACTTATTCTTTAAAGGTGTTTCCATCTCCCATTTTGCACATTAACTCTTTTTCGAAAAAGGCAAAACCCACCTCAAGCGAGTGCAAAAAAGTTTATTTTTGTGTGCAATTGATTTTTTATTTTATTTTGCCATTTCCATCAACCTTTTCTAATGCACTGCTTCAAAATGCAGATAAAAATCCATTGATGGAAAGACAGCTTGTGTCTCTCTTGCTCTCGATTTTTCTCCCCGCCCTGTCGTGTCTCTCCGGGGAAAATCCCATATTTAACATTCAGGGTGAGGTTGTTACAGTGACCCTGGTCGCCAGCTGAGTACGGCCTGCTGAGAAACACACTAAAAAGGAAAAAAAAAGAAAAGAGAAAAAAACAATGACATCATTCACTCTAAACATAGTCAAAGGGAAAATAGCACTACATAACGGATGCCGCTTTACGATCCCCTGTGGGCTACATACACGAGACCGAGAGACGGACGACATTCAAGTGCCCCATGACAAAATAATGAAGACATTCATCATTGCGTGTGCACACGTTCCCTGTAAAATATATGAAAAATGGTGGCAAGATAAAGAGAATGACCTCAGCCTGACAAATGAATGAAGAAAACCCATCCATCGTTCACAATGGCACCAAATCTCGTTGGCCCCTTGGCTTCTCTCTGCTTCTTGCTACACGGGATGTGCGATCCTACACGTTGAGCTCTGACAGCTCTGTCAATGGATGCCACGGTTGCTGGTGACGGCGCCGCGCGGTGGCTACTGACCTTGTAGCCCTGGTTGATGCCGTTGATGAACTGAGGGTTAGGGGCCATCCAGGTGAAACGGATGGTCGTCGAGTTAACCGCCTCTGCCTGGACGCTGCCGGGGGCGATGGTGGGCACTGGGAGAGAGGAGACAGGGAGGGGGAGTGAGGGGAAGGGAAAGAGTGAGGGAGAAGGGAGAGATAGCCCAAGCAAAGCAGAGCTGTCAGAGCACCTTTCAGTCAGCTGCTGGAAGTCTGTCTGCGTCTATTCTGATGTCGGTATCGATCTCTGAGGCACGGGTCACAGACAGATCACGCCGTCTCTTTCTGATGACACGTACACCCAGGTTGCCGTCTGTGGCTTAACACTAGAAGGACCAGAATTCCATAACTACTAGAACGACTGAGCGTAATGCCTGGTTCAGACTACACGAATTCAGCCCGATATTAGACCGATTTGGTCGTGCGCGACAGATTTTCAGCGTCGGGCCCGAATATGACCGTCGGGGACGACGATCGGCCGTCTTCACCTCTTGTAGTGTGACATAATCAAAGACCAGCGTCGGGACCAGTCGGGACGTCTAGGACGCCTCACGACGCCCTGACGAAAAGACTGGCATGTCAGTCTTTTGGACATGGTTTCGCCTAGTGTGACACCCCGGAAGACAGGTATCAGGTCCTGGGGAGACCGCTCCCCGCTTATAGTTTTCATTTGCAGGTTAAACAACATGTCACTTCGCTGACAAGGCCTGAATTTTACAATATGTTTTGAAATAAATGTTTAAAAATCGATTGTGTGTTAAAAGCTTGTGTTACGTTTTCATTGGCGTTAATACACTTATAATTAATTTCAATGTCCGCAATTCAGTTGGTTGATGAAATCGATTTGTGGTGTGGGAGATTCCAGCTGTCAAAAGAAGAGAAAAGACTTGCTCCTGGCCAATCCCGGCGCTTGACTGCTGCGTAGGCGGGCACAGGTGGTTTTTGCGTAACCTATGTGCGATTGGAAATAACGCCTCCCCGCTCGATACAGATTTCGCCCGCTCCGCTCCGCTCAAAAGAATAAAAGAGATAAAAAGGCCAGGGTGTTTTAATTTGCGTTTAAACGCCTGGGCAATGGGCATTGCTCACTACAAATAACATGGGCTCAGAAGAGTCGGCTGCATGCTCGTTTCTCTTCCTTCTCATCTCGCAGCAGCGGGCAAGAAAATAGTGGGCGTGCACATGAAGTAAGCCAAGTTTTATTCGAGGCTGGAGCGGACATCACAGTGCATCACAGTAGAGGCTGTCACTCATCCAAATAACGTTAATTCTACAAGGGATATATATAGCACCTGGATTACATATATGTTTCACATAGGGTTGTGTTTGGATTTCAATATTTTATTTTGTCCAATATTGAAATGTTCTACAATTGCATGTAGTGCTAACATAAACATTATTTCTATCTACCACTTTAGCCTATTTAGGCTGATTTGGTTGCTATTTCTTGTCAATGTATTGCATGCTGGGAGATTTCGTTCACAGGTCCGCCTCCCCGACGACCTGTGAACTCGCTGACGACTGCAGACGACGTGATGACGGTGGCGTACGATGCTCTGTCGGTGTTAAGTGAGAATAAACTTGTAGTGTGGCCAGTCTCCCGACCAAGACATGTCACGAATTGATGGCAGTATGATGGCCTCGTCTGACATGGTGACATCGTGAACGACAAAAAATATCGTGTAGTCTGATCCTGGCATAAGTGGTCATTTTGACCACTAGATTCCAAACTCTATAATCTTTCATGATAAATACCCAATTGAGAGATGAATGCATTTATTGTGTTAAGAATCGTCGCTGTCGGGTGGAAACCTTGTATCTCCAAAAAGCTATTTGTCACAAGGAAGAAAAAACATTCACATTTTAACATAGTGTAACAGTAATATCTTGTTCTATTTTTCTATATGACACTGTGTGTCCTTTTGTTTGCTATCTTGCATTCTGAAATATGGAAGCTGAAGTATTGTAAACCACAGTTTTGTATCTGTTTTTGTCTTGTCTCATAAGCCCATACGGGCTGGGCACCATTGGTGTGTGACACGTAAATAAAGAAATCAATCAATCAATCAATAGCAACATTAATAACCAGTAATATAACATCTTTTTCTGGTCCAAAGTACCTGAAATGTTCACAGGTTACTTTTGGGTACCCACTAAATCCATTTATGAAATAAAAAGAAAATGGCTAAATTTGTATGGAATCAATAAAGTGCCATATGTATTTTGAGCTTGAGAAACATTGTTTGTAAACTTTGAACTTGAACTTTGAACTTGTATGTCTGTAAATAAAACTTGTACCTGTAAAAATATCTTGTCCATCTGAGAGAAAGTTTTGTGCATCTGCAACCCATTTTTGTATCGGCAACCCATTTTTGTATCTGTAGACATATCTTGTGCATCTGGGAATAAGTTTTGTACACACGGATAGAATTTGTGCGTCTTCAAAAATATTTTTTACAAGTACAAAAATTTCCTACGTTCGTGTGCGACCTTGAATGCAGCACTTGCAAATTTCCTACGTTCGTGTGCGACCCTGAAAGCACCACGGACAAATTCATATTGCGAGCTTGGATGTCTGTTTACAAGTACAGATTTTCTTTACGAGTACGAATTCTGCCACCCAACCATGTCAACTTGGGGCCATAAATCTGAGCGGACTGGCCAATCAGGTTAGACCCAGTCCCCTCCCACTGAATATCGGATCGTATCGAATAAAACAATTGACAATTGACCAGAAACTTCTTCCGCCTAATACAGACAAACAGAGCAGTGTAGTTTGGTAGTTTGGAAAGAATACGAGCTTCAGGTAAGTGGCCACTTTAAGTAAATCGACATAAAATATAAGTTTTGTTGGTTTTATGAGACATTTCATAGCATGTTACGATAGACATGATCCCCATGTTAGTACACAGGCTCTCCCAGTGAGCTAACTGACGCTAGCTAGGTTAGCTAATGTTAGCTAGCTGCTTCATTCAATTTCCCCAAATAAACTAAATCGCTATTTAACCCGCTAGCGTAAGGGGTAATTTGACTAACGTTACAGCTCACGTAAGCTATAAAGACCGTGTCCAGTCTTAGTACAGTTAAGTTAGTAGCTGGCTAACGTATCAGGGCTAGCTAGCGTTAGCTTTCATTGCTACCAATGTTCCAGCACAGGCTGAAGCCACGACCGGGGCTATCAAAAGTATGTCAATGAATCATTAGCCTACATTTTATTATTTAACGCTATATAGCGTTACTGTAGGTCTGCTGTTGTACTGGGTCAGGCGATTGGCTGGTATTAGTAGCGTTATGAGTGAGGTACTTCACACAGCCTCACAAACTAGCTTCACGAACTAACGTTAAATCAAGTACAAAGGGCACGTTTGTATAATAGTAATAGTAATAGTAATAATAGAATAACAGTCATTATATTGAACGTGACATGACGGCCTATGTGACGTTATTGTAAGACCCTGGAGCTTTAGCTATCGGATAGCTATGAACGTTACTACTCCAATCAATCAATCAAATTTATATGAATATGGCGTTACTGTAGGGCTACTGTTGTACTGGGTCAGAGATTGGCTGGTATTAGTAGCGTTATGAGTGATGATTCATCGCTTTAACGTGTTTAGTGTTAGCATGACATTATTGCTGAGAATGTCTATGCTTAGTGAGCGTTTTGAGGTATAAAGCTGTCTTGAGTTGCAGTTGTGTTTCCTTGGTATCGTCCTTTCAATATCTGTCTGTCAGTTTCATTGCGTCTTTGTCAGTCAGGTTGTTTACGTAGCGTTACCGAGGTTAGCCGTATGATATGTGAATAGGTGGCAACTTCCATGACATGTATTTTTAATGTACCTGACTAGCTAGCTGATTAACTGGACAGTGATTGTTTATCTGTCCAGAGATGTGTAACGTTATGGCTGGACTTGGAATGGAGGCTAGCTGTCTGGAGTAGTAATACATACTACTGGACAAAATGAATACATCTGTAAGCAAGCTTATAGAAGTTGACTGCAGCAAGCTGTATTGATTGAGCATCTAAACATCAGTCAGAGGCAACAAAGGTGTCACACCCAAACCATGTGCCAGGACATCAGCCTGTGTTGCATTGCTGTAATCAGAATTATTATGTGCTTGGAAACCATTGTACATGCTATGTACACAATACTATTTCAATACTATTTTCTTTTTCTATGTCTTGCAATTGAACATGACTGTTTTAAACAACCTGCCCAGTGTTGCCAAAGCTAAACTGGTGTCTGGTATCAGATATTGATTTACAAGCTCTAAATACATTCAAAATGTCAACATTTATCAGCAAGTAGTTGGTATGATCTCCGGGCAATCGTTGATTTATATGTCTTGCTCTTATAAAATAGCTGCTGTGACTGACCTTTTCTCTAATAACCTGGGACTTTTTCATCCATTTGCTCTCCGTCTTTCCCTCTTCCTCTCTCTCTTTCTCTCTTTGCCTACCAGCCCAGGTTATCCTGTTGATTCTACCCTCAATCTTGTCGTGCTCTTCCCAGCAATGGTAATTGAGAATTTGATACTCTGTCATTATACACCGATAAAGCATGAATTCATGGGCCAGAGTTCACCACCAAGGGGCTGAGGGGGAAGTCCACAACAACTAATGAAACCCAGCAATTCTCATTAATCCTGGTGTGACCATGGCTACCTGTACCATCAACCCTGTCAAATGTCAAATCCTTCCTTTCCAAACAAAATCTGTTTTCATGATGGGAGGACCTTTGTTTAATCTGCCATCAGCTTCTAGATTTATTTAGGGTTTGATTAGCCTCAATGCCTGATATACTGTATTAGCAGTAATATGTCTCCCAAAGGATGCATTCCAGAAAGCAGGTTAAATGACTACACAGATTTTTGCAGTGTTGGGCAAGCAACTTTGAAAATGTAGTAAGCTAAGCTGCCAGCTACTCTACATTAAAATATAGCTTCACTACTTTGAAGCTATCCCCAGTAAAATGTAGTCGGAATGAGATGTTTGGAGCGGGGGAGTCTGGTGCAGCGCACAGGTCCTAGACCTGGTGAGACGAGGGAGGAGCCCGGCCGGGTGGCAACCCACAGAGCCCGGTCCCTCTACGTACCAGAGCCCTTCCCCCCCCCGGTCCCGGCAGAGTAGTTCCGGAGCAGCGGATTGAGTGGCCCTGACCGCGTGACCACCTTCAACCCTTCCTAGAGGGCTGACCGTGGGTAGCTACTGGGACGTAAGTTGGGGCTTGGCCAGCCCCGGCTGGGTCACCTGGGCGAGGGTGTATGATGTTGCGAGACCCGAAACATCCAATGACCCCAGGGTACATCACTGAGGATACGTCCCAGTTGCATCCATGCAATGTTTTTTCATTATATAGCACGCTCAGCTACAGGCTCCATGCCAAAATAAAAGTAGCTTGCTACTTTACATTGTGTGTGTGTGTGTGTGTGTGTGTGTGTGTGTGTGTGTGTGTGTGTGTGTGTGTGAGGGAAAACACTTTGAATTCAACCTATTTCTAGATTTATTAGTGTTGGGCAAGCTACTTTGACAATATGGTGAGCTAAGCTACCAGCTACTCTACATTAAAAATAAGCTTCACTACATTTAAGCTATCCCCAGAGAAATGTAGCACGCTAGCAACAAATAGCTTCACTATTTGTTGCTAGCTACTGCCCAACACTGGAATTTTCCCAACCCATAGTTTAGACTAGAGAAATCTGGGATTTTAGATTCCAAGAAGTTCGATTAGATGAACTCCAGGTCAGTTACCATGGTAAGTTACACTCTGAAGCTACCCCGCTCGGTAGCAGCCTCACTTGAACTAACCTCAAGTAATTGGTCGGAAAACCTGTCAGCCTGCAGCTTTTTACTTGGGAGACAGGTCATATTATTCACAGTCACATGATCCAGTGACTGACTGAATATGGTTGAGAATTAAATTTGCAATATCAAATAATGGTTTGCTTTTTACTTCACTAGGACAACGGAGAAATTGTGTGTGCGCCTCCCTCGACCACCGACCCCCCAGGCACTTCTGCTGAATCTCAGGTGGGTTATCAGAAAATGCTTATTTCTATAAACAGAATCTGTATCAGCTGTGCAGCACTACCAACTTCTTGCTGTACAGGAAAGTGCATTGCGTTGTTTCTCTGTTGCAGCCCCATTATGCAACTTTTTCTTTACGTTAATATAATGCCTTTTAAATCATTTTGATGGAACACACGCTGACTTCTAATAGATAGACTGGGATTTCTATCATTCCCACTCTGCACCCTGAACGCCTGTTCCCCACAGCATGTAAACTTTAGGGCTTTTCTACTGACACCTTTGGCCACAACAAGTCATGCCGTTCCGCGCTGATTTCGGTTTCCATTATATCTTTGTATGTGCCAAGTCGTCCTTGGCCACGATCGAGATGGACCCGCCTCTAAGAAAGCTGCACACCCGACTGCCCAACCGCAGTGTTCATGAGTGTTCTCTCATCTGTTTCGGTTTGTACTTTCGGATATCTGCTTTATTTCATTCCCTCATCTCTCAGAGCCGTGTCATGTTACTGCTGAGCTGATGAAAGCATTTCTTAACCCCTTTGTACTAAAAATATTATATTTGCACTACCAAACTAACGGAGGGCATTTATTAGAAAGGGCTTTAAAGGAAATGCAATGTTTATCCACCATTCCACCCGTGACTTATGATACTTTCGATTAGGCTTTGGTCGGTACTAAGGTATTCCGGTATACCATGTATTTAAAAATACTGACAGTATGATTTTCAATACATCAAAACCATATTCTATTTTGTTCAGGCAAAATAGTTGCAACTGTCCTTGCCTGTGCTCAGCTTAGCCTAAATTATTTTCAATCATTTTTTATTTTTTTTCGCCATTTGTAGGCTACCTTACTAATAGGCAAGCATATATGTGTTACAAGCAACACTATATTGTGTGAGACCCAGGCTTGCCCATAACAGTGTCCATTCCATTAGACATTCGTTCAATTGTCAGTCTCCATTGAGGACATTTAAATACTTTTCTGAAAAATAGAAGTTGCAACTTTTTCACTCATGGACCTGAATTTATATACCGTATATAACAGAATAATTATTTGGAGGTAGAAAAGAAACACTTTGCACAATTGGCTGGTTACTCCAAGGTTACTTAAGTTACTTACTACAAGGCTGATACCTGAATGAGAAGAGTAGCATGTAGGTGAGGGTGCAGTTTCCCCAAATAGTGGGGCTTTAATGTTGATGTCCCACCACAAGCTGTGACTTTGGGTTGTGACTTGTGATTTAACTTGTGTTTTAACGTCTCATTTCCACTTGTGCAATTGTAAATCAATTTGATTCACACATGTTTTGCTTGTTTGGTGTAGGCTAGGTTGCTGTAGTGTTTGTGTTTTTATAGCACTTGATAGCATCCTGGACTGTGTATATGTATTCAACGTATTTTCCAATAAGGCCTGATGCTTTTATATAAAGCATATTTCATGATCTCTTTGACAGGTGATGGTGGGAAGTCTTGTGTTAAACAGACTGCGCTCTAGATTGGAGCAGGCCTGTCAGCGACAGCCCTTGGACGTGGACTATGTTGAGTTTATCTGCCGGAGTGAAATGACTCTAATAAACTCACTCTCTGCTCGCTTAGACTTCCCACAGGAGGTAAGTTCACTGCTCTTTCTTCCATGTGCCTTGATATCTCAGCAACCTCGCTGACATGGACACAAAGTGGCATTGTCAGACAATCGAATGCACATTCCCAAGCAAGAGTATGTTGAATTAAAAGGCAGAAGTCACTATACTTATTCTAACCATTTGAAAGCGGTGCTATTCCTTAACTGCCCTTGTATGTAAATGGAACTCGTTCTTCTTTATTCATTTCATGGATTATGTCTGGGGCATATTTTCACCTTTATCGAATAATAACAATTAAATGTATTTTGTATAGCTGCTTTTCAATGACTCAAAGACGCTGACAATCTCGAGTCCACAGTAAACAGAAAAAAACAAACATACAAATAACACAACTAATCGGGTGGAGGGGAGTTGAGGGGGCGTGACATGGGCGGAAGATGTGGTTAAGGGTAGGGTAGGTTGTACGCTTGGGAGAACAGGTAGGTCTTGAGTCGGGATTTGAAAGTGGAGAGTGAGGGTGAGTCTCTGACAGGCTTGTGAAGAGAGTTCCAAAGTCGTGGTGCTGCTCTCGAGAATGCTCGATCTCCAAAGCTGTGGAATTTGTATGGAGGAACAGTGAGCGAAACAGTGGATGAGGATCGGAGGGTTTGGGTGGGGCGATGGGAGAGGAGGAGGTTAGTCAGATAAGGGGGGTGCCAGGCTGTGGTGGGCTTTGAAGGTGATGCGTTGTTTGATGAGGAGCTATGGAGAGAGTGGAGAACTGTAGGTGTCTTTTTTTGGCCTTTATTACGTAGGAAAGTTGTAGACAGGAGAGAGGGGGGATGACAGGCGGCAGAGGGCCATAACTTCATCCACTCTACAACTGCAGAATATTGTTTCTTTTTTTGGTGTAACATTGTACTGACAGTAGTCAGTGTCAGAGGGTGTTATATTAACACATTGACTGCCAGCCATTTTTTTTTTGCTGTAGGTAGCTTTTGCCAAGCCGTTTTTTGAGGATTCTGGCTCATTTTACAAGAGCCGAGGATTCTTTTCTGCTTGGAGTTTGTCAACACAAAGTTCACAAAAGTACTAATAGAATGTGTGCTTTCTCTGTCTAAAAGAGTTAGTTTGTAGAGTTAGTAGTTATGTAGATATTAGCCGTTGAGTACAGCATGGTTTTAGCGTCTGAGAGTGAAAGCTGAGATAATCGCAGTTTTGTGAAATTCAATCAAACAGGCAGAACAGTCACTTTAACCATTTATTTTTGACATCAGTGAGAGATCAGACATCTAAACAATATAGTTCCGAACGCCCTCTCCTTCAACTCCTCCCTCCGTGGGCGTGTCTAGTGGCTTTCAGCCTGCGTTTGTCACAAGCGAGTGCTCTGCTGCTGCTGCTGCTGCTGCGAGTTTGAGCAGCCTCCCTCCCTGGCAGCGAGTTTGAGCAGCCTCCCTCCCTGGCAGCAAGTGTGGATAGGTCTCACTCGTCTCTTGGGTTTGAGAGCCCCGATGAAGCCCCGTGCGACTCTAGGCTTTATGCTGCCCACCCAGTCCATTTCTGGAACCCCCCACCGCAGCAGCGCGAAAGCGTCCCCGCCTACAGTATGAGAATGAGGCTCGTTCGTTTCTGACTGTAAAATCGCCAAGCCATTTCCTTGAGAATGGAGGAAGCAGCCGCCTTGGTTGACTTTCTCTCTGTCGGGAGAGGACCGTCGCCACCTAGCTGGTCGGTAAAATAGATTATACACATTCAATACTTCCAATATCTCCATAGGAGACGCGGGGAACATTGATCCACGTAGCACCGTCAAAAAAAAGAAAATCGATTTTTTTTGACGTATTAATACGTCAATGGCAGTCAACCGTTGGATTATTTTTGACGTATTAATACGTCAATGGCAGTGAACGTGTTAATCACTATTATCATTTTAAACTTTGCAGCCCTAAGCCGAAATAGATAAAATAACAATCCTGTTGTTTGAAATATGAATACAATTGTTTTATGCTCTAAAATTATCTTACTCTGCTTTGACAATTGAGGCCTGTGAATGAATGAATGAATGACTATGTTGACTTTTAGTGACAAATATAAACTTTATTTAAGGTACTTGAAGGCCTTTCCCAGCTGGTCACCCTCATCGACAATGAAATCAATGGGAGAAGAACAGCACACCAAAGCTGGTTGTTTCCAAAGAATACCTCCGGGACCTGATCCAGACAGACCTGCCTGTCCACTGTCCAAACCTGCTTGGGAAACTTGTGCAGTTCTGGGTGGGCTGGAATGTGCTTCCCAGTGCCGACTCCGCAGGATGGCTTCGCATACCCAAAGTCTTCAACCTGCTTCAACCTGCTTAAACTCCCAGAACGTTACAAAGACTACGAAAGATTTGAAGAGGAAATCCTTGCCGCTATCGCGAGTGTTGATGTTGACCCGGGTTATGGACTGTCGTAAGGAGATGCATATATGTTCTTGTTTAATTGTTAATGAGTTTATTTCTGCAATAACTGCATTTATGGTTCCGTTTTAACGTTTGGTGAGGCATGCTTGATCAGAGATACTCAAGTCATTTTTTGCAAGTCTAAGTCAAGTCTCAAGTCTTTGAGCTCAAGTCCAAGTCAAGTCTCAAGTCTTTGAGGGGCAAGTCCAAGTCAAGTCTCTCAAAAAAAAAACATTCAAAAAATATTTTCTTTAAATCTGAATTTTTTGGACGTTTTAGTCCGAGTGAAATGTTATGTAGTCTCTCCTGTTGTCATTGTCCATTTCTGTTCTTATTTGTAGGATTTGAATCATGGGTGGTATTTTACACCAGTGGTATGGGGGTCCGGGGACCCCCTGGCACTTGCCTGGGGTTCCGCGAAAAGTTTTCAAGAAAATAAAAATGAAAGCTTTTTTTTGCAAAATCTTCATAGTTCAATGAAAATATTTTATCCTTTGAATCTAAAATGGTTCATGGATTACATTCTAATCTAACAAACCTATCAATTTAAAAGTAAAGCACGTTACCGTGGAAACAATAAAGCTTAGCCCAAAATCACAAATCAGAATGAGGGGGTCCCCGGTATATGTTCCATCTTGTAAGTGGTCTTTGGCTGAAAAACATTTTGACCACTAGATGGTAGTATGTACCTAGTCTTCTATGAGGTAATGCTGATCTCAGGTGTCAAGCTCACAGGTGAATGGGAATTTTAACATAGGTCTTAGCCTAAGTGTAGAGAATAATTGTCAAGCCACTCTGTTAAACAGCAAATCATGTGGATCACTTCACGATCATGTTAATTGCATCAAGGAAATCTATTTCTGTCTGCAACATCATTCTACAATAAATGAAAACCTCAAAGATACATCATTGTTTGGACATTCACTCACTAACTGGGTAGACTGGCTACACACTGGGTCAATAACATTCATTTTCACATTATGCAAGTGAGCACCAATATGAAAATCTTGGCCAATACCGATAACCAACATTAACATTGCCGTTATGGCTGATAACAGATATTTACCTATGTCGATATGATCTGTATAAAAGCAAGTTTTGATGATAATCATATTTTGTACATACTGAAACACATGTAAACACTGAATTTGAAAAACAAGAAGAATCCCTACAGACTGTAGGAAAAAAGCAATAGTCAAATAAATAGTGCAGTGTTCATAAGAGCGACATACCAGAGGTGACTGATATCTGACATCACTACAGTAGGGACTTAGCAACAGCTTGATAATGAAATTTTTTTTTTCAAGATTTATTTTATTTTTCGTACAGTTGCTCATTCGTTGACAATATTACAGATCCATAAACATCTCTGCTTGAGCACACGCACATTGCGTAAAATAAAACAAGACAAAATAAACAAATAAATCCCAACCGCATCCCTCCCCCCACCCATCTCCCTTGTATGTTGATAATGACATTATGTGAGACATTCAGTCGACAGATATTTATACAGTAGGCTACATCAGATTCCTCAACAGTGCCTGGAAGGTGTTAACACATGCCGTGACAAACATCTCACTTGCAGAGCTCCATCTAGGTCTCCTGAGCAATATTCTCATGGCATTATATGCCACTTCAAGTCTGTGCATGCTTGACCTCCGACTCCTATAATCTGACCACAGGTGAGCAGTGTAGAGTGGTGTGCAGTATGCTCTAAACAGAGACACCTTCACTCCATCTGTACACATGTTAAACTTCATCTGACAATTGCTCTGAAATAAAATGACCTAGATATTTAACATTATCACAAACAGTAAGGTTATTATCAGACAATTTAAAAACAGGAAATGTCAAGCATTTGTCCTCTTTGGTCCTGCAAATTAAGACAACACTTACTGGCATTGTATTTGATATCATGTACCAAACCATATTCAGTACATATTGTGAGGAGCTGCTGGAGACCAGCACTACTTGGGCTCAGAACAACAAGATCATCTGTGTACATTAAATGGTTCACTAGGGTATTACCAATAAGGCACCCAGTGTTACAACCATTCAGTTGCTTGGACAAATCATCAACATACAGATTAAAAAGAACTGTGAAGGGATAAGATTCCACCTTGACGGACCCCATTACTAACCCCAAAAAGGGTTGATATGTTGCTCCATTTAACTTGCATAGTCTGATGGGCATACCAAAAGGCCAGAATCCTAACAATATAGCTGGGCAAACCTCTTTGACATAGCATGAGTTTTTTTTATGGTTGACGGTCAAAGGCTTTAGAAGCATCAATAAAACATAAAAGAAATTAGAGGTTTTGCCATCTGTATTTGTTTACAATTTCCTTTAAGGCATACAGAGGTCAGTGTGCCATTTGCTTTAAAACCAAACTGCTTGTCTGTGGAGTAGATTAACTCCTTAACTCTGTCCAGCAGAATTCTCTCCAGGACTTTTGACAGTATATATTATATTAAGTTGATATCTGAAGCAACTTGTTGTTAATGTTTTATTTGTTTATTTAATGTTGACTTTCAACTGAAAATATTATTTTACTCATCAGCAATGGTGCATTTTGTATAGTCTAGACTAGCCATCTTGTCTCAGTTGTTGAGATCAAATAATCATTATCCCCTAGGCATCCAGGAAGTTAGTGAAACTATACAGTAAGCATTCCTGCATAACCCAAGAGTCTGTTGGGTTGGCCTGCATTCATGGGAACCAGTCTGTGAGCGGCCACACTCCAGTCAACTTTCTGGAGCTGTCGCTTTCTTTTTCTGAAAGACATCTGGAAAACACTTATGGCTAAACAATAACAAATTGGCAAACACATATTTTTAAACATCCTTATCATCTCATGAGTGCAAATGATCACCAAAGATGAAACTACAACATTTAAAAGGCTTTACTTGGTAAACAATGTTTAATAGTTTTTATCCACAATTACAATCACAAGGACAAACAATGTCCCCCCCACCCCAAAAAACATTTTTCAATAGTAAATTGCTATGTATACAGATGTAGTGTTCATAGTGTAAATGTTTTGATTATATTTTAGGAATAAATGTATATATTACTTTACACTTCATAGAACTTGTCTTGATCCCGCAATACATTGCACTGCCGGGATTGCCCACCAAATTACTGTTCTCAATCTTCCCTTGTTTATTAAAGCAGCATGATCACAAATATCAAATGTTTGATGCACCCAATACATACTGTTGTACTATACTTTAAGATTCTACTATTCTACTACTATTCACTGTTTTTCAAGCATGCAGCGTGCTGCACTCGAGCAGCCAGGCATGAAGTGGGTAAGGTGTGAGCAAGGTGTGAGCGGGACAGGGCAGCACCGGGCAAAACAGAGCGAGGCGTGGACAAAACACAGTGTTTCTGGTGTGAGTTTCAATGACTAGAAGTTAGCCCAATAGAATGTAGTGCATATACTTGGTAATAGCTTTCACTCTCTCCTGTTATCTCCCCATCTACATATATTTGTGGTGTTCAGCTGCGTCGAGGAGCTGCACACCAGCTGTGATCTTCATCCACATAGGCTGATGCGGTGAGCACTCCACTGGCTGATATCCCGATCAGCCCCGGGACTGAGACTGGTGGAGATGTTACGGGAGGAGAGATGAGGGAGAGATGCCTGAAGGATCTATAAGGGCAGAAATTAAATATAAACAGTTTGTTTTGAACCCACAGCATATTACTAAACAGAAAGCTTAGTGATGGGAGTCACTACCTATTGAATATTGGCCATGCATGCTGTGGAAATGATCCACAATGCCCCAAACATATCTCACAAGGGCAAAAAAAAGCCCTTAAAAGTGTATTTTTCCTACCCTGCTCCACAACATAACATTATGTAATACAACATTGTTATACAACATTATAACATTTAAATTCCCAAAATATTCAAGACCTGTAAATTATTAGATTCATTTTTAATGCGTTTCCAGACTTTCCACACCTGTGTAGGTACCCTGTGAACACAGGCCAAGATCAAGTAATGTAGCTGAAGAATAATTTGCGGGTAGATCATCATGATTAGATATAATTTTAGTATTCATTAATGCTGTCAAGTAAAAAAAAAAAGTTTGTTTCATATCAATATTAATTTCAGCTGAATTATTATTTTCCAAGGACAGGAAAAATGTGTAACAAAACAAGAGCTTCAACATAATATTGCCTGTGTACTTGTATTGCCTTATTACCGACTCTGGTAGAGTGGCTTGTTGTTTCTGTCCTGCTGTCCTCTGTGTCTTCTGCTGTCAGATGTGACTCCTGGCCAGTGCCAGACAGGGTTGTATCTGGTTGAGGATGGCTGTAACACATGAGAAAATGATTTAACAGTTTGCTCTTACTACCTTCTTCCATGCAAAACAAGACTAGAACCTATCCCTGATGCATTTATTCAGGACCAGGCATGTCCAAAGTCCGGCCCTGGGGCCAATTGTGGCCCGTGGACAGATTTTTTTATTGGTTAATCAAGCAAGTTCAATTTGCATTTGTTTCCTTCACCTAACAATGACAGCACTATCATACAGTTTGTAGAAACACCAGGTAGGAACAGCACATGCAGAACTACTGTTTTCAGATGGCAAACAAAGTACAATTGTATGTGATTTTTATTTATATTTTTTAATAACACCCATATGAGGTGAGAAGCACCTGCACGGCCGCCTCACCCCCAATTCAAAAAAGTTTGGACAATCCTGCACTAGATGGACAATGTCGGCGTGGCAGAGAGAGAGACAGTTAGACCAGACTCAAATGGGGGTCCGTGGCACTTTGCCAGGGGGTCCACGAAAAGTGTTCAGGAAAATAAAAATAAAAACTTTTTGTGTGTGTGCAAAAGCTTCATAGTTCAACTAAAACATTGTAGGCCTATGCTTTAAATTTAAAATGTTTATTGTCTTATATACTTGTGCCTGCTTCAATAAAATTGTCTCTCCCTGTCCCTGATCACTCACCTGTGTACTCCCTCGGCTGGGTGTAATTTTCAACCAGGAACTCCTAGGTCAGCTGATTCCTACTGAATTGACCAAAACAGTTCAATAATTGCAACCCTGTCAAAATCTTATTGCTATGCTAGTTATTGTTATTAGTTATAGTATGAGTATTAGTTGACCAATTCTATGGGTCAGTCATAATTTTGTAGAAAGAATGCTACTGTCTGAAACTCATTCAAAAGAATCCATCCTTACATAATGAAAAATTAAATTGTTGATATTAACACTTCAAGAGACAAAGTAGTAATAATTTTGTTTGATATTTTTTCTAACTAATGGATTGCGTGAGCATTGAACACGTCACGGTGGCGCAGTGGAAGGCTCGGATGATGCCCTCCTCCACGTACGGCTTCAACTGCTTCAGGAACTCCGCGGCTGCCGCGACCTGGAGACAGAGGAATAGAAGGAAAGGTCTGAGGATGGAGATATCGCATTAACTGTGATAGACTAGATATCAGAAGGAACAGCCTCCATGCAATCCTACACCACCGGCTTGTTTTATAGCTCTTTGGAATCTCAATGTTGTATTGGCAACATACTGCCTTCTTATAACACTTAAGCCATTACATTCCCATTAGTGGACAGACTGCTGCCATGGCAACAGAAACAACACCATTAAAATACAGCCATGGGCCATGGGGCTAAAATGGTTTCCCCCCACCATCTAGTCTCGTATCTATACTAGACTGTATCTATACTATCGACCCTACCCCATATTTATCTACATGATATTCATCCAAAAGAAAGGTTGTGATTTACAGGGAGGAAAAATAACAATATGAGGAAATGTAAGCTATGTATGAGGGAATACAAAGAAACACAAAACATTAAAAAGAAGAATAAAATAGAAATCAGATGAGAAACAAAAAATTGTCAAATATTGTAGGCCTAGGCTACTCACCAAGCTGGCCTCCCATCATGGTACCCAGGCCAGGCCAGTGTACACACCATTAACCACTGACAACTTGATGGAGGACAGACCAGCTGCAAATAACAAGGCAAGTCACAACAACACTCACCTTTAAGAACGGGGTTTCCACGGTTCTCTGTGTCAGGGACATTGTGGGGCTGGATCTGGGCTCTCTGACTGCGGTGTCGGAGAAGATGACTTTGTCCAGGCTACGCTCCATCATGAGCAATGACTCGCACCCATTCCACGGCGTGCTAGTCAAACACAGGAGTACGTTCAGTGAGAGGCTGATCCCACCTAGATGCAAGGAGAGGCACAGGAAATCATTCCTGCCTGTGGCCATTGGACTCTGAAAACCTCTGCTCTAGGTTAGATAGCAAGCTACAATCTGCAGTGCTGTACACATGACTACATTAGAGCTATACAGAACTATACAGACACAGCACAGCTATAAACATGTCACGTGACAGACTTTACTGTAACAGGTATCAGCATGCCATCATTATATTATACTCTGATGATAACGTTTACACAGGAAATATGCAGCTAATGCAAATCAGTGACGCTGACCTTAGTTGGGTTATGTATCGCAATTTTTAAGCATAATAAAGTGGATTACATGGCGCCACTCTTCAATTCGACATGCATTGAATACACTGAGCAGTTACTCTGAGGGAATAAAATTACTATTATAACCTGAAACGCCTGTTATTGTCACTTTTGAACCGCAGCAAAACGGCATGCATTTGAATTGAGTTTGGCTAGCCCAAGGACGCTAACGTTAATTTAGACTATTTCACGATTTTAAGGCATGAATATGTATTCATTGCTTTAACGTTACTCGGCTGACCCGTACAACAGTAGCCCTACAGTAACGCCATATTCATATACATTTGATTGATTGATTGTTTGGAGTAGTAACGTTCATAGCTATCCGATAGCTAATGCTCCAGGGTCTTACAATAACGTCACATAGGCCGTCATGTCACGTTCAATATAATGACTGTTATTCTATTATTACTATTACTATTATACAAACGTGCCCTTTGTACTTGCAGATTTAACGTTAGTTCGTGACACTAGTTTGTGAGGCTGTGTGAAGTACCTCACTCATAACGCTACTAATACCAGCCAATCGCCTGACCCAGTACAACAGCAGACCTACAGTAACGCTATATAGCGTTAAATAATAAAATGTAATGATTCATTGACATACTAGCCAAAACCATGAGGTGTCGGACTCGTGAGGTATCGGACTAGGGGGCAGTCCCCAGCTAGCCAGGATACGTTAGCCAGCTACTAAATTAACTGTACTAAGACTGGACACAGTCTTTATAGCTTACGTGAGCTGTAACGTTAGAGTCAAATTACCCCTTACGCTAGCGGGTTAAATAGTGATTTAGTTTATTTTGGGAAATTGAATGAAGCAGCTAGCTAACATTAGCTAACCTAGCTAGCGTCAGTTAGCTCACTGGGAAAGCCTGTGTAGTAACATGCTATGAAATGGCTCCCTGGTCGTGCAGTTAAATGTCTCATAAAACCAACAAAACTTCTACTTTATGTCGATTTACTTCAAGTGGCCACTTACCTGAAGCTCGTATTCCTTCCAAACTACCAAAGCTCTGTTTGTCGTTTGTCTGTTTGTTTAAGGCGGAAGAAGTTTCTGGTTGAGTTTCTGGTCAATTGTCAATTGTTTTATTCGATACGATCCGATATTCAGTGGGAGGGGACTGGGTCTAACCTGATTGGCCAGTCCGCTCAGATTTATGGCCCCAAGTTGACATGGTTGGGTGGCAGAATTCGTACTCGTAAAGAAAATCTGTACTTGTAAACAGACATCCAAGCTCGCAATATGAATTTGTCCGTGGTGCTTTCAGGGTCGCACACGAACGTAGGAAATTTGCAAGTGCTGCATTCAAGGTCGCACACGAACGTAGGAAATTTTTGTACTTGTAAAAAATATTTTTGAAGACGCACAAATTCTATCCGTGTGTACAAAACTTATTCCCAGATGCACAAGATATGTCTACAGATACAAAAATGGGTTGCCGATACAAAAATGGGTTGCAGATGCACAAAACTTTCTCTCAGATGGACAAGATATTTTTACAGGTACAAGTTTTATTTACAGACATACAAGTTCAAAGTTCAAGTTCAAAGTTTACAAACAATGTTTCTCAAGCTCAAAATATATTTGGCCCTTATTTAATTCCATAAATTTGAGGATACAAGGTTTCCGCCCGAAAGCAGCAAATTTGGCAATGTGGGCTCTGTTCTCTGTTTAAATTTTTGTCCCACTGATAATGTAATCAGTGATGTCATAAGGAGACACATTTTCACACACACACACACACACACACACACACACACACACACACACACACAAGGAGGCATTGTGACATCACTGATGATGTCAGCCTAGGAATCGCGCGTGTGTAGCACGCAAGATGCCTAGTATTTTAAAAAGACAAAACACCAAAATGTGAAAATATAGACAAAAAAATAGGTCTAGAACCCTAGAGGTCAAAATGACCGTCTATAGTCTTTCTAGGTAAAAAATTATAATATTTTCTTTGCCTTTTGTGTAATTGATATAAAAAACTATTTTAAGTGACAATACAGACACTTTTATCTAAAGTCAGGTACCAGCAGCACTGTATTTCTTAATTCAACAAAGTTATTGCACATATAATTTTCAAAAAGGTCAAAATGACCGCTCTGGGCATTCTAGTGTTAACATGTGACTGTGAGCTGCTGGTGATTTGAGGAAGATGTCACACCACACAGCAGAATTAATAGGACTACATTTCAATCAAATTGCCATTTGGGGGATTAATAAAGTTGTATTATACATTTGGGTGACCAGTTCTCATTGGATTTTGGTGAATCTTTCACACGCAGATATAAACATAAAACAATATAAACATATGCACCAAGCATCGGAATTTCCTGCTTGTGTCCAAGATCAATACTGTACTTGCAGTGTATTGACTTCCTGCCTTATTCATCATAAATGAATGGACACTCGAGAGGCTTGACTGGCATAATAGATATCAGAGCAGACTCATTGAAAATGACACAATCATTATTGAAGAAGAACATACTCTGCGTGTATCATCTTTGGTCTTCTTGGTATGATGGACAAGCCAAATAATCGATTAAGAATGAGTCTGCTTTTGTGTGTGAAAGTCGGGATCTTTTGAGCGTTACAGCATTGTGTCATAGCACAAAAGCTTTCGATTTCCCTCTGAAGGTTACAGTTAGCATGTTGATCACAATAAAGATCCCATGTAAGACAGTAAGAATCAAACCTCGAGGTAACCACACAATTAGCCCTTTCCTAGAAACTCCTTAGCTCTCTTTTGTTTGCATATTTTTTCCTCTATCAGTCATTCTTTTGTCACAGGAAAATATTTGTTCCATCGGTTGTCAAGGTGATGTGGCTTTAACCCTATGGCTTTCTAGTGTAGCACTCATTGTAACTAAGTCAATTTGCATCCATAAAAAAACGTCAATATGAAACAGAACCAGAATAATTCCCCAGTCACTGCTATGACGACACCACTGATGACATCACAAATCCACCAGTCACTGCTACGACGACACCACTGATGACATCACAAATCCCCGAGTCACTGCTACGACGACACCACTGATGACATCACAAATCCCCCAGTCACTGCTACGACGACATCACTGATGACATCACAAATCCCCCAGTCACTGCTACAAGGGGCAAATGAAAACATCGATGGGGGAATTGTTGGTAGTGTATGTGCTCTCACCTCCCTGCAGCGTCCACTCTGTAACCTTGTGACTGAAGGTGCCCAGACCGGCCCCATTGTAGGCAGCCACTTCAATCTCATAATTGGTCCAGATGATGAGGTCCTCTAGGAGCAGGTTGGTGACATCTGGGTGGGAAATGTTCTTGGACTGGTAGTCGACAGGCAGCCCCGTGAGACGGTACCTGGCATACAGTACAGATAAGTACATTAGAAACCTAGCATGGGTTAGGATTGTTTGTTGTGAAGAAATCTTAGTTTCGTTTGTAGAGGGGGGAAAGACGCAGAAGCAGAGAGAAGGAATCTAGAGATTAATATGATGCATAGTTTTTTTCTGCTCATATCAATCCATTACTCTATAAAATGTATTTACGAGTCACTCTGGCTCACTTAATTAAATTGTAGTATGATACTGGATATTTATTCTGATATATTTGGGGAGGCATAGTGGCCTAGAGGTTAATCCTTCAACTTGATGACTCAGGCCTCTATTGGCAAGCACCGGGCCTGCTGAAGTGTCCTTGAGCAAGACATTGAAGGAGCGTCGCTGTAGGTGACCCTGAACTCTGCATCTCCCTCCAGGGACAAATACAGTATCATTATGAGTAAACAGTCATTGTGATTAATGGTATTGTCTTAGCCAGTGTGACTGCTTGTACGTGCTCTTCTGAAATCAACTTTAATTTACCATACTGGAGGCAATCAATAAGTATTTGGCCACGCACTGCCAGTTCAGAGCAACAGAATGCTTTGCTGGTCCAGTCATGATGTGCAGTTCACTGGTACTACAGCAAGGGGGAGATAGAGCACCAGCCAACCGCAGCCATTAAAACAACAGTTGGTGACAGCATTGACTGTTGTCTGCAGAACCCCTGCTGTTTCATATAGGTGTAATAAATAACAAGACGACAGAAAACCAAACTAATAACATGTTTCCAGGGTTTACAGTCAGTTTGGCATATTGTTAACTCTACCTTTTAGAATAGGAAACGCTGTGTTCGAGTCAGAGCAGTCTTTACATTTTCACCCGCACTGAATGAAATTAAAATGCACTAGTGTTAATTGTCACTAAAATATATGGGCACTATGTAAACACATCCATGATAAATGGGTGAACACAGCGCCTTGCAGAGCCACTCTGCACAGTCCACACTTGGCTAGATTCAATTCTCATACGCCTCTATCTTTCCCATTGTAGACAAAACCTGGACATCGACACTCTCCCCTTGCAAGAGCTGTTTTGAGTGTAGCAGGTCATACAGGAGTTCAACCTCATGCTGGCCAAAATGTTTGCAGTGTAGCTTGTGTGTGTTAACAGTTAAAATAAATGGTAAGCGCAGTGGAGAGGGGTCAGTGCGGGGCGTGTAACGGGGGTCTTACCGGACGCTGTAGCCCCGGAGGATGCCGTTCTGATGGCTCTCCGGTGGAGGCTGCCACTGGATCATGATGGACTGGTTGGTTCGACCGCTGGCAATGACATTCTGAGGGGCAGCGCTGGGGGGCTCCTCAGGGAGAGAGACACTGCAGAACACACACACACACACACACACACACACACACACACACACACACACACATAGAGAGAGGGAAGTGAGGCCAGGTTCTAAAGAACAGTTTCCTGTCCTGGAGTCATCGTCAACGCAGAGATTTGGTTTATTTCAAACCGAAGTTGCGTTAAGACTTTCTCATTATCTGTCATTTTGACAGACAGGGTCGTGAACAACATTCTGTAAAAGATGGAAAATATTTGCTTAACGCGGCCACTGATTTCAAAGGAGAAATACGAAGCTTTGGAATGGGCTCAGAGTTTGTATCCAACAGATAGCTCAAATGAAGCAAAGCAATTTGAAGTTGAGTACCACAGTATAGTTTCAACTGAAATAGTTGCTGTTCATAATATCACTGTGCTCTCCTGTTTCTCTCCCTCTCGCAGCTGTTTCTTCGCCTTTGTTAAAAAACCACACGGTAGCTTGAATGCCAGTATTGTCTAATATAGTGCTATATCTCTAGTGCCCAACCTGACAGACTGAGCTAATACCACAGCGGAGAAAGTCATAGGATACTAAATCAATTCAGCCACATAAAATCTATATGCTTACCCTGACAAAAAAACATAAGCGCCTGGGGAGAGGATGCGCATGAACGATGGGAGTGAGATCAGTGGCTGCGACTTAGAATGAAACGGCGTCACAAAGTGCTCGGTGCCAGCACCCTGCACACACGCCCCCCATGGCTCTCCTCCGGCTAGGGGGGCTGGCACCCTGCACACACGCCCCCCCCCCCCCCCATGGCTCTCCTCCGGCTAGGGGGGCTGGCACCCTGCACACACGCCCCCCCCCATGGTTCTCCTCCAGCTAGGGGGGCTGGCACCCTGCACACACGCCCCCCCCCCATGGTTCTCCTCCGGCTAGGGGGGCTGGCACCCTGCACACACGCCCCCAATGTTTCTCCTCCGGCTAGGGGGGCTGGCACCCTGCACACACGCCCCCCATGGCTCTCCTCCGGCTAGGGGGGCTGGCACCCTGCACACACGTCCTCACGTCCTCCCCCATGGTTCTCCTCCGGCTAGGGGGGCTGGCACCCTGCACACACGCCCCCAATGGTTCTCCTCCGGCTAGGGGGGCTGGCACCCTGCACACACGCCCCCCATGGCTCTCCTCCGGCTAGGGGGGCTGCCACCCTGCACACACGCCCCCCCCATGGCTCTCCTCCGGCTAGGGGGGCTGGGACCCTGCACACACGCCTCCCCCATGGTTCTCCTCCGGCTAGGGGGGCTGGCACCCTGCACACACGCCCCTAATGGTTCTCCTCCGGCTAGGGGGGCTGGCACCCTGTACACACGCCCCCCATGGCTCTCTCCGGCTAGGGGGGCTGGCACCCTGTACACACGCCCCCCATGGTTCTCTGGCTAGGGGGGCTGGCACCCTGCACACATGCCCCCCATGGTTCTCCTCCGGCTAGGGAGGCTGGCACCCTGCACACACGCCCCCCATGGCTCTCTCCGGCTAGGGGGGCTGGCACCATGCACACACGCATGTGTGCTGGCTGGCTATGTGAGCTAGCGTGACAGACTGCTGGAGGGAGCTACTGTAAGTTATGTGAGGTCATAGAGAGACCAAACCTGATCTCCCCTCACACCTAAATCCCTCTCTCAGCTTTCAGAATGAGAGGGAGTGTTGTGTGTGCACGTGTGTGTGTGTGTGTGTGTGTGTGTGTGTGTGTGTGTGTGTGTGTGTGTGTGTGTGTGTGTATGTGTGTGTGCGCACAAGACTGTGTGTTTGCAGGTGTGTGTCTGTATTTGCTAGGCTTACACACTATAGCCTATCTCTCTCTCACTGATAAGCACACATAAGACGAACACCCTGGGGTGAGGGGATCAGTCAAACTGGTTGTCTACAAAACAGATTGCCTTATCAAACTATGTTATTGACTTGTAACCATGAAGTTCTGGCCCAGAATATTCTCTATTTTTTTTGCCACATTTCTAACATTTCTCCATCCTATTTCCAATTATACTATCTATCAGTGCACTGCACAGTTTCATTGGCCAATTTTTCGAGTGGGCTGGAAACCAGTAAAATGGGTCACCTCATGAGTCTGTCTCCACTGCTTCCACACATTAAAAAAGTCATATTTTTTCATTAACCTGGGTCACAGGAAGAGAGTACCAATATTGCTAGAAGGTAGTGTATGCACATCCTTACCAGGCTGCCTTGTGCAAAATACCATGAAATAGAAAAAAAATAAGAAAAAGGACTCCACAAAAAGAAGCTGAAACAATGTTGTATGACTTGGTTAAGTGACTTGCTTAAGTGACTTTGTTAAGTAACTTGGTTAAGTGACTTGGTTAAGTGACTTGGTTAAGTAACTTGGTTAAAGGGCCCATATTTTGCTAATATAATGTATTGTTATTTTATTGTTGGCCTCCAGTAGAGTAACTTATTGCATCATTCATAGTTGAAAAAACTCATTGTTTATCTTGTACTGGCTCTCACTGCCCCCTTCAGTTCAGCCTCTGTCTGAAACGCTCTGTTTTAGGTCCTGTCCCTGAACCCCCACCCTCCGGAAAATACTCCAGGAGGGCAGCGTGAGGAGTTTTTGTGTTTGGCCGCGGTACGTGATGCCCTGCTCGGCCGGGCCGAGCGGAGCTGTAGATAGCTAGGGGGATGTTGATATATCAATTGATAGCCTTGCTTGTTACGCCCAAGTCACGTTTGTTATCGATGGTCAAATTCGTTTTGACAATCCCTTGCTCGTTTATATAATTGTTTTACAGCTTCACACTATTGTCGTCACATTCAAGCCACAACACAACAGCTAATGTAGCTAGTTAGCTAACTTCCCAAATGCTTGTGACTATAGTGTGCCTCTCCTAGCAAAGGCTACACGGACCAAACCAAAATGAGGACTTGGAGAAGTCAGCAAGTTGGACTAACGTTACAAGTTCTGAAAATGTGTGCCTTCGTCATTCATCGGTTGTTCATGTCTATGAAAGGCAGCTGTGCTGCTAGGCTAATAGCAAGTGCTAACGTTACCCAGCCAGCGGTAAGTAACGTTAGCGCTTCCTAGCTGCTAGGTACAACCGATGCTGGAATGAGACACATATTTTCAGAACTTACCACTTCAGTCCTACATCCTGGCTCACTTCCAAGCCGTCTCCTTGTTTTTGCGGTCTGAAATCCGTTATTCCATGAGACTACTGTTGGAGAGCGCCTGGTGACGCGGGTTAGGTTGACAATTCGGCAGTGTACTGGAGGCGATATTTTTTTTGGGATGATGGCGAAGGCTATGCGAAGGCATAACCCGCCCCTCTCTGCCTCTGATTGGCCTAGCGTCAAACTTCCATCCAAACACATTCGCTTGCCTATCCTGCATTACATCTCTTTCTACACGGTGGTTAGACCGTCAGACTCAGTGGGTCAGAATCAGACAGACAGCAGTTACGCTTGCTAGTTCCCTGTACTGTTCCCACGTACTGGAGCAGTCAGAACAGGGAAGGGAGGGGCAGGGGGGACGGGTGAAGGCTATGGCACGCGCGCACTGCCGGCCCGGGCTAGGCTTGTTATCACCATGGCAACCTGACGTCACTAGAACTATGTTCTCGCACAAATCCATGTGCTCTCGTCTACGAGACTTCATGTGAGGGAGGGGGGGTTCATGGGGGTAACATTAAAACACTTTCACCTATTTATTTGAAGCTTAGCCCATGTTTAATATGACCATCCAAGATTGTAACAACATATATATGATACAAAATTAAGAAATGCATAATATGGCCCCTTTAAGTGACTTGGTTAAGTGACTTTGTTAAGTAACTTGGTTAAGTGACTTGGTTAAGTGACTTGGTTAAGTAACTTGGTTAAGTGACTTGGTTAAGTAACTTGGTTAAGTGACTTGGTTAAGTGACTTTGTTAAGTGACTTGGTTAAGTAACTTGGTTAAGTGACTTGGTTAAGTGACTTTGTTAAGTGACTTGGTTACGTAACTTGGTTAAGTAACTTGGTTAAGTGACTTGGTTAAGTGACTTGGTTAAGTGACTTTGTTAAGTGACTTGGTTAAGTAACTTGGTTAAGTGGGGAGAATAAACCGAAGTAGGATAGTAGGTTAATATGGGATGGCAGGAATGGAAAGGGTCTGCATAGGGGGTGTGTGGATGGCGATTTCTCGGACCAGACTATGTGGTATGGAGCTCACCGGTCAGTCTCCTTGCTGAACTGTCCCTTGCCCACATCATTAACGGCACAGAGGCGGAACTGATAGGAGCGGGCGGGGATCAAGCCGTTCACCGTCACCGCCATGGACTCAGGCTCGATGTTGGCCAGCAAGATGGCCCAGGGTGCATCTAGAGGAAACAACATTTCATTTCATTTATTTGTTTATTTGAATAGGGACAGGTACACGTACATATAGTGTTCACAACATAAAATGTCAGTAAACCTATGATGAGTTGTACCAAAGCATGTATAGCCAGGGCTAGTTTGCAATGCCAGTCCCTAGATGTAACCCGACATTCCTGTAAAATAAAAATAATAATACACAAAAATACAGCAAAATACAATAAAAAGACACATATCAAAGATCAGATAGGCTACTAAACGTAAAATTCAGGTCAAATGTCAGTACAGTAACAATTCAAATATCACAGTTAAGACAGTTCCAATTATGTTCAGTTTAGTTAAAAGTGTGTGTTTAGTGTGTACAAACCTGTTGGAGCTTCAACCAGTCTTTGACGTTTTTATTAAAACCCTTAATTTCTAGGTTTAGTTTTATTTCCTCCGGCAGTGTGTTCCACATTTGAGACCCCTTAATGGAGAACGCGGACTGTCCGAAAGAGGTTTTGCGGCGTGCAATTTTGCAGTTTCCACTAGCCGTGCCCCTGGTAACCCTGATGCCGCTTTGTTGACTGACAAATCGGCTCAGAGGCTCAGGTGCTAAATTATGTAGACATTTAAAAACCAGTTTAAGATTGGAAAATTTGACAAAGTTATCAAAGCTTAACAGGTTATATTGTTTCAGTAAGCGGCAGTGATGCGGCAGTGAACATCCAGATGGAAAGGGTTACACTCTAAAACATCTAGATGAAACAACATCCAGACGGAAAGGGTTACACTCTAAAACATCTAGAGAAAACAACATCCAGACGGAAAGGGTTACACTCTAAAACATCTACAGGAAACAACATCCAGACGGAGAGGGTTACACTCAAAAACATATATATCCCTGGTCCCAAAATGATACATGTCCATCGCTCATGACTTGAGAAACACTTTAACATCCTTTAAAATGTCGGTTTTGCAAGTAAAGCATTCAAATTTGCTAACAATTTTCCTTCAGATTTTTAAATTCAAACTCATCACATAATCATGCTAGGGGGGAAGAGAAGCTAAATAGAAAAAATAAGACCTGCTCACAGCATGCCTCCAAGGGTTCTGCAGTGCTGCCCCCCAAGTAGTACATGCTCCTCAAAATAAATGAACGTGAAAATTGTTGTAGTAGAGTGTAGGGTAGAGTACGTGTCCAAATTAAGATTAAAAACCATAATTATTCTGGCAAATGTTTCTTCTAGAGGCTAGATTCTTTGCTGTAAATGTTCCTTCTTTTCCGCCTAAACAAGACACCAGAGGGCTGCCTCCTGGAAAGAAAAAATAAATGTTTCTAAACAACCAACATTTAAATTCTCTTTTTAACTCCCTGCAGCAATATTGATCTCAAAAGCCTGACTCACTCTGTGCTAAACTCAACTCCTCATAAATAAAGCATGGATGCCAAAGTTGGGTACACAGATGCAAAAGGGCGGCTGCAGATAAAGCGCGGGAGGCAGGGAGAGACGCGATGGACGGCTGGCAGAGACTTACTGTTCTGGGAAACCTCCAGGATGTAGAGTATAAGACGTACTGTTCTGGGAAACCTCCAGGATGTAGCATAGACTTACTGTACTGGGAAACCTCCAGGATGTAGCGTATGAGACTTACTGTTCTGGGAAACCTCCAGGATGTAGCGTATGAGACGCACTGTTCTGGGAAACCTCCAGGATGTAGCGTATGAGACTTACTGTTCTGGGAAAACTCCAGGATGTAGCGTATGAGACTTACTGTTCTGGGAAACCTCCAGGATGTAGCATAGACTTACTGTTCTGGGAAACCTCCAGGATGTAGCATAGACTTACTGTTCTGGGAAACCTCCAGGATGTAGCATAGACTTACTGTTCTGGGAAACCTCCAGGATGTAGCGTATGAGACTTACTGTTCTGGGAAACCTCCAGGATGTAGCGTATGAGACTTACTGTTCTGGGAAACCTCCAGGATGTAGCGTATGAGACGCACTGTTCTGGGAAACCTCCAGGATGTAGCGTATGAGACGCACTGTTCTGGGAAACCTCCAGGATGTAGCGTATGAGACTTACTGTTCTGGGAAACCTCCAGGATGTAGCGTATGAGACTTACTGTTCTGGGAAAACTCCAGGATGTAGCGTATGAGACTTACTGTTCTGGGAAACCTCCAGGATGTAGCATAGACTTACTGTTCTGGGAAACCTCCAGGATGTAGCGTATGAGACTTACTGTTCTGGGAAACCTCCAGGATGTAGCGTATGAGACTTACTGTTCTGGGAAACCTCCAGGATGTAGCATATGAGACTTACTGTTCTGGGAAACCTCCAGGATGTAGCGTATGAGACTTACTGTTCTGGGAAACCTCCAGGATGTAGCGTATGAGACTTACTGTTCTGGGAAACCTCCAGGATGTAGCGTATGAGACTTACTGTTCTCGGAAACCTCCAGGATGTAGCGTATGAGGGGACTGTTGCCATCAAACGGTTTGGTCCAGGTCAAGTTGATGGCTCTCTTTTCTGATGTGCTCAACGTCGCCGCGGGGTTCTCCGGGGCATGGGGCAGCTGCCTGCAGGGGGCGACGCAACAACTTAGACAAATAAAGAACGCTTCCTATCAAAACCAGTGTTACTCAGCAGAATGCAAGATGCCTGCCGTAATTTGAAGTGAAGTGTTTGTTCTTATAAGAGAGATCAGATACTGTAGGTGATGAAATAGCGAGAGACAAGACAGTAAGATGTGTTTGGTGTCACGATGGCCAGACAGGCAAACAGGAAGAGACAGATATCAGAGAGGGGCATGGATTGAAAGGGCTAAGGAGATAGATATGAAGCAAACAAGCCGAGGAAGACATGAATAAATGAAGCTGGGGGATCATTACTTCATTCCACCATAAATTCAGATAAGCAGAGAGACAGACTGATCGATAGATGACCTGTATAGTCATGAAGAGATAGGCAGTAACCCGGTCAAAAGGCAGCCAGCCAGCCAGACTTAGACAGATAGGCAGACAAGGAAAGAGACCAATATGCAGACTATCAGTCAGTCAGTTAGTCGGACAAACAAAATGTCTCATTCATATTCAATTGACTCTGGCTTCTGCTGCAGTGACTCACTCTGTGCTGAAGAAGAGAAGAAACAGGCAGAGAGTTATGGAGACAGAGAAGATTCGATATGACAAAAGTGGCAGAGAGGAATGTGTGTGTACGTTGCATATAGACAGGTAGGGAATGAGAGAGAGGTGTCGAGGGGGTAGGGAGGTGTGTGTGTGTGTGTGTGTGTGTGTGTGTGTGTGTGGGTGGGGGGGGGGGGGGGGGGGGGGGCGTCCCTCGGGGGTGGAAGTGTGTCGGGGCAGAATGAGGACAGGAGAGGTGAGGAAGAACAAGTGTCATTTAGGTGGAAATGAGTCAGAGTTGTCAGTAGGAAAAAGGCTGGAGACAGACTGGAAGGTGGGCCGTGACAAGTGTGTGTGTGTGTGTGTGTGTGTGTGTGTGTGTGTGTGTGTGTGTGTGTGTGTGTGTGTGTGTGTGTGTGTGTGTGCGTGTGCGTGTGCGGGTGTATGTGTTTGCATGTGTGTCTTTAGCAGAGAAGCACATTGTATTTGCCTTGTGTACGAAATGTTAATATATAATTAAATAAGGCTAAGGCCTTGCCTTAGCTGTTACAAAGAACACATTACTTCCTGTGGTGGTGGTGGTGGTGGTGAAAGGGGAGTCTTACCTGACGCGGAGGTGGGCGCTGCGGGAGTCGTTGCCGCCGACGGAGGTGACCCTGCACGTGTACGTCCCGATGTCGCCCGACCAGGTCTGGGAGATGTGCAGGGTGCCGTCCGGGTCGAGCCGCATGCGGGGGATGGACTGAGCATTGATCACGGAGCCCTCCTTCTCCCACACATGCCTGCAACACAAACGCTGCCTGTCATTACCATCGATCAGCTGACCTGTCGTCCATATCGCCCCCATCATCATCAGCATCATTGTCATCATCATCATGTATCTTCATTCCATGCCATCAGTGACAGTGTTGAAGGTGTTATGTACTTTATCACTTTATTTATTTAGCCGTTTATTGTTCTGAGCCCCATTGGCTACAGCATGTTAACATGTACAGAGAATTACTTAACTTGACTACTATGAACTGATCTGGTCAATGCTTATGAACATATAACTGTTAGAATAACAGTAATAGTATTAGTAACTCATACTTAATAGATGCAACAATATTATATTGACTATGATGCTGTGTTACTAATATCGTCTTTTTTATTTGTGGTTTATTTTTCGGATCCGGTAAAGCACTTGGAGCTACTGTCCTTGCTTGAAAGGTGCTATAGAAATAAAAGTCATTATCACTATCATACTCTGATTACTGTATGTGATGTTTTTTCTGACACCAGCCAGCCCAACCACCCCCACCCCAACCACCCCTGATACACGTACAAGGAGTTTCACCGGCAGGACGTAGCGCATGGGTGGATGACACTATTCCCCCAGTTCGCCTCCCCCCAGTACAGGCGCCCCGCCCGACCAGAGGAGGCACTAGTGTACAAACAACCAGGACACATCCCGCTAATGCGGCTTCCCACCCGCAGACATGGCCAATTGGGCCTGTATGGATGCCCGACCATGGCGGAGGTAACACAGGGGCTCAAACCTGTGACCCTGGTATTGGTAGGCAGGGAATCTAACGCTGGTCTACCCGGATGCCCTATAAGCAGGTTACTGTCCTCAAGTTCAGGGAACAATCATATAATGACATATATTTATATTACATCCAGTGTTGGGCAAGTTACTTTCAAAATTTAATATACTACATTGAAGGTAATAAGTTACTTTACGATATTACTTTCTGTGTAGAGTAACTCGTTACTTATTACACTACTTTTGCATTACCTTTACCAAAACAACAGCAGCAGCAGAATGACATCGCCGCCCCGGAACCATCCCGAAAAATAATTTAAACCGTCTTCAAGTCAGTGTAAACAATCCAAAATTCAAAATTTTATTATTTTCCTTTGTTATTGTCATCTATAGTGGGGTTTTATTTTTGCATAAAAACACAGTTTGATTAGGAAATGATTGTATCTTTATTTAAATATGTGCTTTGATTTAAAAAAGTAACTCAATTTGTAACTTGAGTTACTTGACAAAGTAACTGGTATAATATTACTGAAATCCTATAAGTAATAAGTTATATTACTGAGTTACTTCTAAAAGTAATATATTACATGTAATATGTTACTTTTGTAATGAGTTACCCCCAACAGTGATTACATCATGACAGGAATTTATCAATGCATAATAAATAAGTGGCACTTCATTTTGGTTGTCACCATCAGAAACTTATGAGTACATTTTAAAGTCAGCAGTGCTAACTATTAGTTATTTATTTCCCTTGTACTAGAGGGGACCAACTATTGCTCAGTCAAAATAGGGTAGCCAGGGTGCTGCAAACAGACCATCTATCTGTGGGCAGCACACCACAGCGGGTGGTCAAGAATATTCGGGTCACTGTTTTATTCATGGTTAACACGCACGGAGACTCAATTGCAGGGTATCAAAGGATAATATAAACAGCTTAACCTCAATAAGACCTTAACTGGAGTTTGGCCAAGAGCTGAGTGACCGCGCATGCAAACGCAACTGCAGACCGATGATGCTGATTCACTCTCTCCTCAATGTCAATGTTGCTGATTCACTCTCTCCTCAATGTCAATGTCAGACATTCATATATTATGCGCTAACACATAAAGCATCATTACTTTATGGTCTGAATGTTTGTGCGGCAGATGTTATCTAACAAATCTCTCTGCTGTTTATCCTCTCATTTATATGACTCCAGCAATGTAGCAGTAAATGAAAATGTGCTCGCCATAAGAATTAGTTATTTCCAGATTTGCAGAATAGTATTCATTGATGTTTAAGGGTCTTTACCTCATTAAACGTACATCATTTCGATACCACTTATTAGAATGTGTACTATGGTGTACAGCTGTTTGGGTTAAGGCTTTCTGATATGATATCAAAACGCTGTATGAAGCGAGGTTGAGGTGGGTTATCCCCCCAGCACCACCCTGGAAAAATCTCTTCCTATTACTGAGGTATTTCATCTTTGTCCCCTCTCTCTCTTCGCGCCCGGCATCAGAGCCGGGCCTGCCTGCTTATCACAGCAGCTGACGCCGGCATATCAAACAGCCGATTCACACTCATCAAAAGTGCCAGGCTCAAACGTCTCGTCAGACTGTGTCCTCTCATCTCAGTAGAAAGGGACAGAACGCGGGATTGATCGCTAGCGATGTCGGCTGTTGACAAGCATGAAGTTCAATGAAACTCCTGCTGCGAGGACAGCACCCTGCCACGAGGACAGCATCCTGCCGCGAGGACAGCACCCTGCCACGAGGACAGCCTCCTGCTGCGAGGACAGCACCCTGCCACGAGGACAGCATCCTGCCGCGAGGACAGCATCCTGCCACGAGGACATCATCCTGCCACGAGGACAGCATCCTGCCACGAGGACAGCATCCTGCCGTGAGGACAGCATCCTGCCACGAGGACAGCATCCTGCCGCGAGGACAACATCCTGCCACGAGGACATCATCCTGCCGTGAGGACAGCATCCTGCCACGAGGACAGCATCCTGCCGCGAGGACAGCATCCTGCCACGAGGACAGCATCCTGCTGCGAGGACAGCATCCTGCCACGAGGACATCATCCTGCTGCGAGGACAGCATCCTGCTGCGAGGACAACGTGCCGCATGGCTTGCACTGTAGTTTTGTGTTAAAGGTGTGTGCTAGAGGCTTTCTGGGAGCAACACACACACACACACACACACACACACACACACACACACACACACACACACACACACACACACACACACACACACACACACACACACACACACACACACACACACACACACACACACACACACACACACAGGGGCACAAGGACACATGCCAGGGCACAAAGGCCATTGCTCTATTGACATTGTGAAGAGCGATTTTTCTTAAACGTGTTCAAATGAGCCAATTGCACATCCTTTGCTCAGGGCAGGCTGCATTACACTGAGACCACTGACGCTTTTAAAGCAACTGACAGTAGCAGGCTGGTAGCAGGGCACTGCTGCCAAGGTGGCCTACGGGAGGTCAGGGCATCACGGCCAGTGGGAGAGTCAACGGAGGCCTCTGTGTAATTCCCACCCTGGTGTGTGTGTGTCTGTATGTGCGTGGGTGGGTGTTTGTGTGTGTGTGTGTGTGTGTGTGTATGTGGGTGGGTGGATGTGGGTGCAAGGGTTTGTAGATGAACCTTAATGACTCCTGTGGGCAAACTGGGTCGTAGAAGCAGACTAGAGAGATTTACAGATTGAATTGGATATGCAAGTGTGCATCTAGCTGGCTAGTCGCCTTACGAGCTGTCCAGACGGGAGAATAAATCCACAGAAATGCGTCCAGATGTGCCAAAGAGAGTTAGCATCCATGCATATGTGGATGTGTGTGCATGGCACGCTGCTGCTGTGTGTGTGTGTGTGTGTCACTGGCGCCAGAACAAGGGGGACATGGGAACATTTTGTCCCCCTTAAAATTTTGTCCCCCTATTTTTTTTTATCTGAGGGGGCAACTGCCCCTGACGCTTACACTGTTTACACAGCCTGTGATGCTTGTTAAAGCCGTGATCATTGTGGGATTATTACACCTGAGACAGACAGACCCAGGGATCAAGTTACAGAGAGCCCACTTTACACTGTTTACACAGCCTGTGACACTTGTTAAAGCCGTGATCATTGTGGGATTATTACACCTGAGAGACAGACAGACCCGGACTCTGTACTGCACTCACTGTCATTGGCTGCTGCTATAATCGTATACGGTTAGTTTTGCACTGTGTTTCGAAGTGAATGATAATAATAATAATAATAATAAGTTCAGTGTTTCTGCCTGTGTTGCTGTCTGTTGTAGTGTAATTGTAAAATGACCTAAAGGGAGAGCAGGTCACCAAGTGAGTGAGAAAAGGAGAAAATACTGAATAATGACATCACTACAGTATAATCCTAATGTTAATTTAAAATGAGATATTCCTCTAAATATGGCTAAAAATCATCCAGACGTTCAAAAAAACGTAAATTTTTCTTGCCGGGATGCGCCGGCAAAAAAAAAAAAAAAAAAAAAAAAAAAAAAATCCCCCTAATTGCAAACTCGTTCCGGCGCCACTGGTGTGTGTGTGTGTGTCTGTGTGTGTGTGTGTGTACGCGTGCGTGTGCGCGTGCGTGTGTGTGTGTGTGTGTGCGTGCATGCGTGCGTGCGTGGATGTGGGTGCTGTGTGTGAATGAATCTTACCTGACTGTTACACTGGGGTCATGCGTGACTCCACAAGTCAAAACAGCCTTAGTTCCTTTGATAACACTCTGGTCCTGGGGAGGGGTGGTAATCCGGGTGCGGGCTGGATGGAGGGAGGGAGAGAGAGAGAGAGAGAGAGAGACACACACACACACACACACACACACACACACACACAGTGAGAATAGAAAACAGAAAAGAAAATGTCCTCCCTGAGGAGAATACTGCCAGGCAAAAAAAGAAAAAAAGAAAACATGAGAAACACATTTGGAAAAACTCATTTCAGTTGAAATGACTTGCTGCAGACTTTTTTGTTGTTGCGTGGACGGCTTCATACAGAAAACATCTCGGTGATCATTCAAAAACGTGCACACAGAACAGTGCCTTTGTGTCTGTAAAAGGTGAGCTTGGCTTTATTTTTACATGGCATGACCTCGTTTCTCACAATGTGCTAAGAAGCAAACAAGCTTCTGGATATAACTCCACCTGCACGCTCTCTGTACGGGTGAACAATTACCTTGACATTCACAGCACATAACCAACTCCATAAATATGGACGTGCCAGCTCCACCTGACCCGCCTCACTCACCCCACACCACCAGGTCGGCGGCGGCTTCGTCGATGCCGCGCGAGTTGCTGGCCATGCAGGTGTAGGTGCCGGCATCAGAGATGTGCGAGGGGGAGATGAGCAGGCTACCCGACTCCAGCAAGGTGAACCTGGGCAGCTGGACCGAACCACTGGCCAACACACGCTCGCCTTTAAAGAGGCGGGGTGGACAGAGGAAGATGAAGTGAGAGAGGGAAGGAAGGTGGGAGAGACAGAATAGAGAAAAGAAACAGTCAGCATTGACAGTACAACGAGTAGATGGTGGCAGATTTTTTTTTGGGCGAACTGTTCCTTTAAGCCAAGGTAACCCATTACACCATGCATAATAGATGGAACACACCATAATCCCTATGTGTGTGTGTGTGTGTGTGTGTGTGTGTGTGTGTGTGTGTGTATGTGTGTGTGTGAGAGAGAGAGACCTTTCTGCCAGGTGATAGCTGGTCTCGGAGCGCCGGAGGTCTCGCAGTGCAGGATGACTGACATGCCGTCGATCACAGTGCTGTCGGAGGGCCCGGCTGTGATATTCGGGGCGATGCCTGAGGGGGGGAGAGACACACACACACACACACACACACACACACACACGCGCGTTCGCGCACACACAAAGAGTCAGCGCAGCAGAGGTACAGTAAGAGAGAGGATAAGAGGGTTACAGAGGTGAGAGAACAAACATAGCAGAACTCCATTTTAAAATGTACTCGTGGTCGTTATCAGCCTCTTGCTGCACAGACTTTAGTCAATGTTTTCCCCACTAATTATCTGCCGATTGACCCACAGTCCTCACCTCTGTGCTGCCACTCTCTATGTCTCTCTATCCTCTGTGCTGCCACTCTGTACTGCCTCTCTATTATCTGTGCTGCCACTCTCTACTGTCTCTCTATCCTCTGTGCTGCCACTCTGTACTGCCTCTCTATCCTCTGTGCTGCCACTCTCTACTGCCTCTCTATCCTCTGTGCTGCCACTCTGTACTGTCTCTCTATCCTCTGTGCTGCCACTCTCTACTGTCTCTCTATCCTCTGTGCTGCCACTCTGTACTGTCTCTCTATCCTCTGTGCTGCCACTCTCTACTGTCTCTCTATCCTCTGTGCTGCCACTCTGTACTGCCTCTCTATCCTCTGTGCTGCCACTCTCTACTGTCTCTCTATCCTCTGTGCTGCCACTCTGTACTGTCTCTCTATCCTCTGTGCTGCCACTCTGTACTGCCTCTCTATCCTCTGTGCTGCCACTCTCTACTGCCTCTCTATCCTCTGTGCTGCCACTCTCTACTGCCTCTCTATCCTCTGTGCTGCCACTCTCTACTGCCTCTCTATCCTCTGTGCTGCCACTCTGTACTGTCTCTCTATCCTCTGTGCTGCCACTCTCTACTGTCTCTCTATCCTCTGTGCTGCCACTCTGTACTGCCTCTCTATCCTCTGTGCTGCCACTCTCTACTGCCTCTCTATCCTCTGTGCTGCCACTCTCTACTGCCTCTCTATTATCTGTGCTGCCACTCTCTACTGTCTCTCTATCCTCTGTGCTGCCACTCTGTACTGCCTCTCTATTATCTGTGCTGCCACTCTCTACTGTCTCTCTATCCTCTGTGCTTCCACTCTGTACTGCCTCTCTATCCTCTGTGCTGCCACTCTCTACTGCCTCTCTATCCTCTGTGCTGCCACTCTGTACTGTCTCTCTATCCTCTGTGCTTCCACTCTGTACTGCCTCTCTATCCTCTGTGCTGCCACTCTGTACTGTCTCTCTATCCTCTGTGCTGCCACTCTCTACTGTCTCTCTATCCTCTGTGCTGCCACTCTCTACTGCCTCTCTATCCTCTGTGCTGCCACTCTCTACTGCCTCTCTATCCTCTGTGCTGCCACTCTCTACTGTCTCTCTATCCTCTGTGCTGCCACTCTGTACTGCCTCTCTATCCTCTGTGCTGCCACTCTCTACTGCCTCTCTATCCTCTGTGCTGCCACTCTCTACTGCCTCTCTATCCTCTGTGCTGCCACTCTCTACTGCCTCTCTATCCTCTGTGCTGCCACTCTCTACTGCCTCTCTATCCTCTGTGCTGCCACTCTCTACTGTCTCTCTATCCTCTGTGCTGCCACTCTCTACTGTCTCTCTATCCTCTGTGCTGCCACTCTCTACTGTCTCTCTATCCTCTGTGCTGCCACTCTCTACTGTCTCTCTATCCTCTGTGCTGCCACTCTCTACTGCCTCTCTATCCTCTGTGCTGCCACTCTCTACTGCCTCTCTATCCTCTGTGCTGCCACTCTCTACTGTCTCTCTATCCTCTGTGCTGCCACTCTCTACTGCCTCTCTATTATCTGTGCTGCCACTCTCTACTGCCTCTCTATCCTCTGTGTTGCCACTCTCTACTGTCTCTCTATCCTCTGTGCTGCTGCTCTCTACTGCCTCTCTATCCTCTGTGCTGCCGCTCTCTACTGCCTCTCTATCCTCTGTGCTGCTGCTCTCTACTGCCTCTCTATCCTCTGTGCTGCCGCTCTCTACTGCCTCTCTATCCTCTGTGCTGCCACTCTCTACTGTCTCTCTATCCTCTGTGCTGCCACTCTCTACTGCCTCTCTATCCTCTGTGCTGCCACTCTCTACTGCCTCTCTATCCTCTGTGCTGCCACTCTCTACTGCCTCTCTATCCTCTGTGCTGCCACTCTCTACTGCCTGTCTATCCTTTGCACCCACAGAGATAAGTAGAGGGAAAGATACAGCAATAAAAAGAGATGGAGAGGAAGAGGGAGAGACAGAGACCAGAAGAGAAGGCAACAGAGAACTACAAGCCCTATTTGCCATATGCAATAAATCAAAGCCTTAGAGGATGAGAGGAAACGCTGTCACTCCTAAAGGAAAAGGAGGAGAGAAAGAGGAGCAGGGACGAAAAGAGACGAGTTGAGAATAGGTGGACGATAAGATGGGATCTAGGAGGACCGGAGAGGAGGGAAGGCTGTGTCAGAGATGGAGAGATAGGGGAGGAGTGGGGGTGAGGAGCAGAGAGAAGGAGGGAAGGCTGTGTCAGAGATGGAGAGATAGGGGAGGAGTGGGGGTGAGGAGCAGTGAGAAGGAGGGAAGGCCGTGTCAGAGACAGAGATAGGGGGAGGAGAGGGGGAGGAGTGGGGGTGAGGAGCAGAGAGAAGGAGAGAAGGCCGTGTCAGAGACAGAGATAGGGGAGGAGTGGGGGTGAGGAGCAAGAGAGAATTTCATGAATTGCGATAACACAGTGCAGTGCGGAGTGAAGGCAGCAGAAATTGAGACAGAGTGAAGCAAATGAGATGGCAAAAACGTGCCAAACAGTGCGAGTAAAATGACCCATGATTTTCACATCCCAGCAGTGACACAACACAGCACTCCCACCTCCAATCCTTTTGCTGATTACATTTGTTTATCTACTGGTTGAGTCTTGTTTGTTTTATGTAGACATGGACATTCAATCAATATGGGCCCAATTATAGACTGATATATGGGGGAGCAGAGATTCCTTCCAAAATGCGACATCCACCAACAGAAAACAAGCCAACTCTTCATCACTCTTCATCCCCATCCACTACTTCAACAGGTGAAAGTCAGCCCCAGGTCCACTCTCGTTTTGGAACTAGCCATGTCTGCTCGACGTTTCTTCTCACTGCACTTTTACTTTTACTTTGTGAGTGTGTGTGTGTGTGTGTGTGTGTGTGTGTGTGTGTGTGTGTGTGTGTGTGTGTGTGTGTGTGTGCGTGCGTGCGTGCGTGTGTGCGTGCGTGTGTTCTGGCAAACCCAGTGAGGGGTCAACTTTGAAAGTTGTGTTTACAAGCCACAACCAGCAAAATCCTACTCAGAATGCCTTTAAAATCAATCCGCGATAAAAAAACAGCCAACACAGAAAGTGGGTGGTGTGGGGGGACTGGTGGACCTACTGGTGACAGCCAGGTAGGTGTTGGTCTGGACCTCTCCTGCCAGGTTCCTGGCGAAGCACTGGAACATGCCGGTGTCGTCGGGCAGAAGGCCGTTGACCTGCAGGCTGCCTCCCACCAGCACCCGGTACCTGGGTGTCTTCACTGGGCTGATGGGCACCGCATCCTTATACCACACAATGTCTGGCTGGGGCACTCCTGGAGAGAGAGGGTGTGATGGAGAGTGAGAGTCATACATATCATATTTATTATTTATTGATTTATTTATCATTTTTACAGTTTCAATATTCAGTCCAGTGTTTCCCCTAGAAAAATCTTCAGGCCTGGAGGGATTTCGAAACGTACCCCGACCGCAACGGTGGGGGCCTTCGCTGGCGACGCTAAACTTTTAGCTAACCTGTTCGCATCTATGTTCGCAATGGCATCCCAAGTATCATCATACTATTATGGGATGCAATGCGAACAGTTGTATTATGGGATGTGCGTTTCCCAGGCAACGACACACGTTGACATGTTTTGGAACAGCGCTGCACGCTGGCACAATGCTCCTGAAAGCAAAATGCTTATTGTTTTGAATGATTTGGCATCTTCTATTACTGTCAACACTGTCAACACCAGTATTGCTGTATTGTAATAATATGCCATAAAGGTTTATTGAAATGTTGGGGAGATAAAAAAAAAAAAATGCAATTCTTTTTTGGCCTGGCGGGCCCACCACGCCTGTAGAACGGTAGGGGAAACACTGCAGTCACATTCATTACCTCCGCCAAGGAGATTATGTTTTCGGTGCTGTCTTTTTGTCTGCCTGTTTGTTTGACTGTTTGTCAGCAGGATTGCGGAAAAACCACTGGCCCGATTTTCATGAAAGCTCATGGAAGGATGTAGCATGGGCCAAGGAAGAACCCGTTACATTTTGGAGCGGATCCGAATCCGACTTATGAACAAGCAATAACAGAACAAACCTTGGCGGAGGTCTGCGCTCTCCGAGGGCCCTAGTTCAAAAATGAAATGCAGTAAAAAGTATTCTTCACTGAAGTTAGTTGGAAAATGCATCCCAATTAGAATTCGATCAGCCTCATGAATTAATCATCCACCAGGCAATTTGCACAATTACTCATGTAAATTGGGATATTGGTCTTGTAAATTGGGATATTGGTCATGTAAATTCTCATTTCTATATATAGTTTCCTTATATGATATTATTAACTACAGCAATACATGAAGAAAGTATACTATTCTTCATGATCATCTCTGAAACCAGTATCAAACATTATTCCAATATGTGAGTCAAATGATGTAAATCAAGTTATTTCACCTAATCTTGATTGGAAAACACACAGCCACACACAGCGCTCACGTGGTGCCTGACAGGGAATGTCCACCACCTTCTCCATGAAAACACACAGCCACACACAGCGCTCACGTGGTGCCTGACAGGGAATGTCCACCACCTTCTCCATGAAAACACACAGCCACACACAAAGCTCACCTCGTGCCTGACAGGGAATGTCCACCACCTTCTCCATGAAAACACACAGCCACACACAGCGCTCACGTGGTGCCTGACAGGGAATGTCCAGCACCTTCTCCATGAAAACACACAGCCACACACAGCGCTCACGTGGTGCCTGACAGGGAATGTCCACCACCTTCTCCATGAAAACACACAGCCACACACAGCGCTCACGTGGTGCCTGACAGGGAATGTCCACCACCTTCTCCATGAAAACACACAGCCACACACAGCGCTCACGTCGTGCCTGACAGGGAATGTCCACCACCTTCTCCATGAAAACACACAGCCACACACAAAGCTCACCTCGTGCCTGACAGGGAATGTCCAGCACCTTCTCCATGAAAACACACAGCCACACACAGCGCTCACGTGGTGCCTGACAGGGAATGTCCACCACCTTCTCCATGAAAACACACAGCCACACACAGCGCTCACGTCGTGCCTGACAGGGAATGTCCACCACCTTCTCCATGAAAACACACAGCCACACACAAAGCTCACCTCGTGCCTGACAGGGAATGTCCACCACCTTCTCCATCTCAGCTGTGATGTGTTTCTCTGGTTCCTTCACAAATTGTGGCGGCTCTGAGTGACAGAGTGGAAGAGAAAGACAGGATAAGGTGGAAAAAAGAACAGGCAGGATTACAGTCATCTCATTGCAGAATTGGTAGCTGTAAGCCGTTGGAGCTATTGTAAAAAAAAAAAAAATCATATTACAGAGGCCAAAAAAAAGAAGATAACTTGATACAGGGGATTTTTGTGTGTGAGGCAATGTTACACATCTGAAAACAATGGCTATAGGGGATAACATTGGATGATAAGGTGAATTTCAGTGTGTAAATCAGCAGCAATATGTTCACTTATTGATTTTGAAGGCAATCAAAATGGACTGAAAGTAATGAGATTATGTTACTGATCTTGAATAATCCAGTGGATTAATTGCAGTTTTCAGCAGGTAATTGCTAATCTGTAACGGTTTATATTGTGAACGTACCATTCCTTCTCACCCCTGGGGAGAGCAATGACTCCGTCAGCTACAGTATATCAAGGGAAAGGTTCACCACACCCTGCTCTTTGAATCACATCATAACCTTGAAAACATCAAAGCGTTTCAGGGGAATGGAATGAAAGTGACTGAAGCAATGCTATTACACAGTTTCTTGAAGCCAGTTATTAGCTTCTTTCCCTTTTAAGTCAATGACAATTTCCCCTCACTGCCTCACAACTTCACTGCTGTGACTTGGCCACATTTATATAGTGAGACTAATGATATCAATATGAATATTACATTGGCTCTTTGTTGCTAACTTCCAAAGCTAAATGCTGACAGTTTTACACCCACATTTTTGCCTGATGCCTGTACATTACACTGTACACACAAACAATCAATGCTATCACTATGCTACAGTATTGCATCCATGTACAGTACTGTAACCTATTCCATGCTGATGTATGCCGTAAACTGTGAAAAAGACATACAGCACTTGCCCTGTCACATTATTTTATCCATGAGCGGAGATTGTGTGGCCAGAGTGTTGGATCCATTATGTGCCTTTAAATTCGTTAAAAAGAAAACACATAACTTTATGGGAGATGGTGGATAAACTGACTGAATTTGCCTTGTGATAAGTGAAACTGCATGTGGTAAGACGTGCTGTGTGTGTGTGTGTGTGTGTGTGTGTGTGTGTGTGTGTGTGTGTGTGTGTGTGTGTGTGTGTGTGTGTGCGTGTGCGTGCGTGTGCGTGTGTGTGTGTGTAGTTGTATAGGAATACATTTTGAGGTGTTGGTTATAACTTTTTCCAGCGCTGTCAAAGTGGTCCATGTTCCCACTACGCAATTAGGCTACTTTGCAGTGAACCATATTGAATTATGCAAGCCTGGGTTTAGATGTGTTCCTTGTTTGTTGCCTTGTTGTTTTTTAATTTGGGCAGTATGGTCTGTTGCCTACAACAACTGGTGCAGCATAGTTGGGAGGTGACAGGGATATATATATATATATATATATATATATATATATATTATATTATATAAACTTTGCTGATACCTTGAGAATAAATGTCAAACTCTGCCTAGGGTTTTTTCTCTGTACATCTACATTTTGCATAATAGTTCAGCCACACTACACTGTAAGGCACAGCGCTGTCAAAAGGTAACTCAGCAACTATTTTTTACCGAGTGTCTCCTGGTAGCTATAGGTACGGTACATGCTGATTATACATTTTGACAAATTCCATATTTATAGGCTGCAATATCTTCTATCGTAATAGATCTATCGTAATAGCTATTTTCTAACATAGTAAATCTTCGCAGCGGACAGTATGATTGCCTAGTACATAACAGCAGGGCTGTTATAAATTCCAGTATTCTTCCACACTACTAAACCTGGGTCAAACCTGTAAATTATTATCCATGCTTGTTTTAACCTGCTTCACTGCAAGATCATGACAAGTTGTCCAGTGATTTTAAGCTTATGTCTTGATATATCTTTTTTACCTAGTACATGCAGGTAGGCTCCCGCGCTGACCGAGGGCACGCTGCTGCTGCGGAGCAGCGCCTCACACTGGTAGTAGCCGGCGTCGCTCACGACGGGGCTGAGGATGGTCAGCCGGCGGTTGTAGTCACTCAGACCGCTGCTCACCAACACGCCATTCTTACGCCACGAGATACTCAGCTTGATAAGAGGTCTGAAGGAATGAATAATAAGGCACATGTAGACTGATAGTGTGTGTGTGTGTGTGTGTGTGTGTGTGTGTGTGTGTGTGTGTGTGTGTGTGTGTGTGTGTGTGGTCATTACTGTGAAATAACCAAGTTGTCAATACGCCTCTGTGCAATTGGATAGATTTATGGTAATGCACTTGGTAATTAAAGTGATTCTGCTTATGCAACACTGGTTAAAAAGCATACATTTCCCCCCACACGCTGCACTTAACAAGTAATTTCATCTAGTATTGAATCTTCAAATCGTACTTATCTTAAAAAAACACAAGAAGAAGAACCAGAATTGCTAGAGATAATTCCAGTTGTTTCCAATGCAAATAAACACATTGATTCAAGTTACATTATGTTGGTTATAGTAGAGCAGGGGTTACATTATCTTGGTTATAGTAGAGCAGTGGTTACATTATCTTGGTTATAGTAGAGCAGGGGTTACATTATGTTGGTTATAGTAGAGCAGGGGTTACATTATGTTGGTTATAGTAGAGCAGTGGTTACATCATCTTGGTTATAGCAGAGCAGTGGTTACATTATCTTGGTTATAGTAGAGCAGGGGTTACATTATGTTGGTTATAGTAGAGCAGGGGTTACATTATGTCGGTTATAGTAGAGCAGTGGTTACATTATCTCGGTTATAGTAGAGCAGTGGTTACATTATCTCGGTTATAGTAGAGCAGTGGTTACATTATCTCGGTTATAGTAGAGCAGTGGTTACATTATCTTGGTTATAGTAGAGCAGTGGTTACATTATATTGGTTATAGTAGAGCAGTGGTTACATTATCTCGGTTATAGTAGAGCAGTGGTTACATTATCTTGGTTATAGTAGAGCAGTGGTTACATCATCTTGGTTATAGCAGAGCAGGGGTTACATTATGTTGGTTATAGTAGAGCAGTGGTTACATTATGTTGGTTATAGTAGAGCAGGGGTTACATTATCTTGGTTATAGTAGAGCAGTGGTTACATCATCTTGGTTATAGCAGAGCAGGGGTTACATTATGTTGGTTATAGTAGAGCAGTGGTTACATTATGTCGGTTATAGTAGAGCAGTGGTTACATTATCTCGGTTATAGTAGAGCAGTGGTTACATTATCTCGGTTATAGTAGAGCAGTGGTTACATTATCTCGGTTATAGTAGAGCAGTGGTTACATTATCTCGGTTATAGTAGAGCAGTGGTTACATTATCTTGGTTATAGTAGAGCAGTGGTTACATTACCTCGGTTATAGTAGAGCAGTTGTTACATTATCTTGGTTATAGTAGGGCAGTGGTTACATTATCGTGGTTATAGTAGAGCAGTGGTTACATTATCTTGGTTATAGTACAGCAGTGGTTACATTATCTTGGTTATAGTAGAGCAGTGGTTACATTATCTTGGTTATAGTAGAGCAGTGGTTACATTATATTGGTTATAGTACAGCAGTGGTTACATTACCTCGGTTATAGTAGAGCAGTTGTTACATTATCTTGGTTATAGTAGGGCAGTGGTTACATTATCTTGGTTATAGTAGAGCAGTGGTTACATTATCTTGGTTATAGTAGAGCCGTGGTTACATTATCTCGGTTATAGTAGAGCAGTGGCTACATTATCTCGGTTATAGTAGAGCAGTGGTTACATAATCTCGGTTATAGTAGAGCAGTGGTTACATTATCTCGGTTATAGTAGAGCAGTTGTTACATTATCTTGATTATAGTACAGCAGTGGTTACATTATCTCGGTTATAGTAGAGCAGTTGTTACATTATCTTGGTTATAGTAGAGCAGTGGTTACATTGTCTCGGTTATAGTAGAGCAGTGGTTACATTATCTCGGTTATAGTAGAGCAGTGGTTACATT
>NC_139626.1:20483246-20503576 GCF_964638095.1 Poromitra crassiceps
AATGTTCCTTGAACTGAACAGACAATACAGGCACTGCTGCCATCTTCCAAGATCAAGGAGTTCCAAGAGAAAGCCTCAGAGGAAACGTGATGAGAACGCATTTTCAGCCAAAGATTGCGTGGGACTGACTAATTGGAGCTAATGTGCTTGAAGTCGCGTTGCCTGTCCGCACTTCACTTGAACTCACCGCTGCAAAGGGCATTAAACATTTTAACGTTTTAATTATAGCGTTCATGCAGCATTAGGTATATTGATTTACAATGTGTACACAATGTGTTAGTGCTGACTGTGCAAGGTAGAAATATCGACAAGCTCCCCTGTTCATACTTCTCCTCATGGCCTACTCTGAAATATGATAGCTCTGCATAATAACCCCAAGCTTTTAATTGGATATTTGTACCCCTCCGCTTCCTGTGGCCTGTAACTCTCTGATGTCGTTTGGCAGGAAACCATTTTTGGCGATAATGTATTCCAAGTTGCCTGCTGAAATGATGCTTGAATAAATAAACTGTGATCCATTTTTCAGCAGGTGTTCCTCAGGGGCTAATACCCGGTGTCCTGTTGTCTCTATTAACTCCTCCCATGGACCCTCCCCTTGTCAATGTGCCAACCATTGAAGCGAAAACCCCCAAAGCCCTCTGCCCTCCTCTGCCCTCCAACATGTCACTCCCCCTCTCTCCTCCCCCATGTCACAGCCGTCTGACCGTGTTCACAATCGATGCTTTCTTATTATCAGCGCCTGGTTTGACAATCTGGAGGTAGATAGCACGTTCCGACTGGGCGCCTTCCTTCCTCCACATCTCTTTCTGTCCCTCTGTTCGGCCCTATCCCTCCATCAACCGTTCCCTCCTGCTTCCTCCGTCTCTTCTACCCCCCTGCCCCTCCCAATCCTCCCACTACTGAATGCAGAAGTCACGTTGGCTATTCTGCCTTGAAAGATGCACGGTCCAAGCAGCACTGTGCAAAAAACACAGCTGTGGAGCGGAAACGCCCGCACACACACGCACACGCACACGCACATACACGCACACGCACACACACGCACACGCACACACACGCACACGCACACGCACAAACACACAATTCATATATGAGAACAGTCTATTCATACATGAAGGATGTGCACGTTGCTTGGCAAACAGTGACAAAAGAGCTTCAGTGAAGGAGCCTTCAGAAAAACACTAGTGTTCGAAGAAACAAATCAATACCATGCAAATGATTTTGACTCCAACATAACCCCCAATTCTCTGTGACATTTTTTATCCTCTCTTTCACTTTTTCTGGGAAGATCCCAATACTACTGTCTGGCACTGGCAGTGCTAAATCTAGAATAACAATGCTCCCACTAATCAATAACAAACAAACAAAGTTTGATCCTCAGCGAGACTAACTTCACAATCTGTGTCCAAAGTTCTGTGTTGTTGTGAATAATGAAGGCTTCCTGATAAGCACGGCGGCTGGGTCACGCAGACCAACCCCATGCGGCGTGCGCGTCAGCCCGGTGTACCTGTTCCAGCTGCTGATGACCACCTCTCCTTCCTCTCCTCCTCCACTCCACCTCCATCCACACACCCCTCCCTCCTCCACTCCACCTCCATTCACACACCCCTCCCTCCTCCACTCCACCTCCATCCACACACCCCTCCCTCCTCCACTCCACCTCCATCCACACACCCCTCCCTCCTCCACTCCACCTCCATCCACACACCCCTCCCTCCTCCACTCCACCTCCATCCACACACCCCTCCCTCCTCCACTCCACCTCCATCCACACACCCCTCCCTCCTCCACTCCACCTCCATCCACACACCCCTCCCTCCTCCACCCCACCTCCATCCACACACCCCTCCCTCCTGACCTGCTTCTCAGTCAGCAGGGGCTGTAAGTACCTGCTGCGCCCTATCAAGGGAGCCAGGCGGCTAATGAGAAATGGAAGAGGAAAAACACACGCAGGATTTAAATGGGGGAAGCAAGAAAAGTCCACACGAGCACATAAGCAAACACACGAGACAAGAGCTATGGCTGCTCAAAGACATCTCCTCAACACCTGGGATAGAGGGAGAGCATCTGAGAGCGCAGCCGCGCTATGCTGTCCACAGCCACCTGTGCTGTAAGCATTTACAACATGATGACTTACGAGATCCATCTCTGGACTGATTGATTTTCAAATTTCTCTGAGTGGGCCCGGGCTGCGGGCTGCGGGCTCATTTGGGATTCCCGGCGCATGCTGAGACTGAAAACAGTCTTCCTGAAGGGGCTGGCAGCCCTCAATGGCTGCAGCTTATGATCTGCGGTAAATATTTAATGCTAGCTCGCTGGCGCGGTGACATCCTGGACGCCCGGACATGAATTATGGATCCCCACCGGGACGCGGGAAGAGCGGAAGTGTCCGCAGCACTAAATGAATCCCAGGTGATTTCCCGGGACCTTTCGAAAACGGGGACACGACACGGGGCTTAACTTCTTTAGCTGTGGCTGGAGAAGCTGTTGGAATGGGGATGAATATATAGTGCTGCTAAGTTACAGGACGCAGTGCTCTATAATAGCCAACCATATGGAGACTGTAGCCTGCCTGCGATGGGGCCATGCACTGTGTTATCTCTCCACTATCTGACAAGCATTTACTCTCTCTCTCCCTTTCTTTTTCAATTTTCCGCCATCATCGACCACATAACACAACAAGTCTGGATTTCAGCCCTGTTGGCGCGTGGCTATTTTTGTTGCTTGTTGATTATAATGTGTCCCCCCCTGTGTGTTCTCCCCCCCAAGCCTGTAATCAGTGCGGCGGGGGGGCATCCGAAACATTTACAAGGCATGTCCAGCAGATCCAGCTTTCCCCTCCCACACACCCTCAGCCCCTCCCACACACCCTCAGCCCCTCCCACACATCCTCAGCCCCTCCCACACACCCTCAGCCCCTCCCACACACCCTCAGCCCAAGGGATCAAAGACCATATGATGTGAGCAGAAATTAAAATGAGGCTAATTAGCCTGAATGGTTTTCCATGTCTGTATAAAGGGACAGCATGGAGACAGGGGGAGAAGCAGGCTAACAGACAGCATGGAGGCAGGGGGAGAAGCAGGCTAACAGACAGCATGGAGGCAGGGGGAGAAGCAGGCTAACAGACAGCATGGAGGCAGGGGGAGAAGCAGGCTAACAGACAGCATGGAGGCAGGGGGAGAAGCAGGCTAACAGACAGCATGGAGACAGGGGGAGAAGCAGGCTAACAGACAGCATGGAGGCAGGGGGAGAAGCAGACTAACAGACAGCATGGAGACAGGGGGAGAAGCAGGCTAACAGACAGCATGGAGGCAGGGGGAGAAGCAGGCTAACAGACAGCATGGAGGCAGGGGGAGAAGCAGGCTAACAGACAGCATGGAGACAGGGGGAGAAGCAGGCTAACAGACAGCATGGAGGCAGGGGGAGAAGCAGGCTAACAGACAGCATGGAGACAGGGGGAGAAGCAGGCTAACAGACAGCATGGAGGCAGGGGGAGAAGCAGGCTAACAGGGGTAAAGACATGGGACTGTTCTTGGTCTGCCTCCTGATGTGCTTTGTGGCAACGTTTTTCTTGTTTTAGTATTTTCCTTCTTTTTATCCATTTCATCATTCACTTCCTGATTGCATTTCTGTCCGTCCGTCTCTCTCTCTCTGTCAGCCTGTGCCTCTCTCTCTCTCTCTGTGTCAGCCTGTGCCTCTCTCTCTCTCTCTCTCTCTCTGTCAGCCTGTGCCTCTCTCTCTCTCTCTCTCTCTCTCTCTCTCTCTCTCTCTCTCTCAGTGGTGCTGTGAGCAGCTGTCAGAGGCTGGCTGGTAATGATGGCTTAGCACGTATCCGCCATGGTGCGGGGATTTATCAAGCCACAGCGCTGAGAAATTAGGACAAATCAGATATGTGTGAACATGCCTCGATCTCCGTCTGTTTTTTCTTCATTCCTCCATCTTTTAAAGCTGGCTCTTCTGATTCCGGCCCAACTTTCTCCACATTATTATTCTGTAGAAAGAGCTGCGGTGCACACAGAGAGCCGGGCAGACTGGCTGGGCGGCTGCTTGGCAACATGGCCGCTTCCCATGCAGCTTTGCATGCCGACTCACACCCCAGCTTTGCTCTGGGCAAGACGTGACACCGGCTTCATATGCAATGACTTTCTCATGGAGCTATTTATTTATACGTTGAGCGCCGGGGGGGAGGTTTCAATGACTGCCAGTGTGATAATGATTCTCCAGCACTTCTCGTCATCAATAATGACGAGGAGGATGTATGTTGGAGTGAAATAGAGACGTGAAAGATAAAATGCCTCATTTCTGCTGCCAACATTTGCTCATGTATACAGAAAGCGTATGAAAACATCTATGCATAAACATAAACAATATACATTTTTGTAAGTTAGGATTGAATTATGGAACCGTCCACTTCTGTATATGGGGAGATCCTATTAGTAGGAGTGAAACCTTACATTAGAATACATTAGAAAACATACCCTCATACACTCTCAAACTGGGATCATTTCTAATTAATTGGGGGGAAAAAGTGAAATAGTTCCTTATGTAATAAATAAAGGTAAAGGTACAGGACGGACAACCCCACCTTTATTTGCCACAATGCACAAATGCATGCACATATGCATTATACAAACAGAGGCCCATTGGAATTTGTCACATTTTCCCCATCCTGGCTCGTCCTCCACGGGCTGGCCAGGGAGCGCTGGGCAGCTGCACTTAAGCGCCCAGGGACCAACTTGTTCGAACCACCGCTGGTCAGATGACGATCTTCTTACATGTTTTTAGTATGGGTCCATATTGATGTTATATGGAGGAAACCCCAGGGAGCATGAGGAGAACATGCAAACTCCACACAGAAAGGCACTTTCGACGAGATAGCCCACCTGACATACCTCCAGTGCCAACAGCGTCCCAGGCAAGAATCAAACCCTGGACCTTCCTGCAAGAGTGCAAGGCAAGAACGCTACCACTGCCCCTGGAATGGCCAGGGAGAAGCGCTGGTCCCCCAGACCACATTTAATGAACCACTAGCTTAAGAACACACGTCTTTGCATCAAGTTCAACTGCCACTTTGTCTGTCATGCTGCGCATCACATGCTATTAATCTAGTGCTGCAGACAGTGTGACAGAGGCGATCCTGTTCCGCCCCCGCCCCCCCCCCCCCCCACACACACACACACACACACACACACACACACACACACACACACACACACACACACACTGGGGAGTGTTATGGACATGCACACACACACACACACACACACACACACACACACACACACACACACACACCCACACACACACTGGGGAGTGTTATGTGGACATGCACACACACACACACACACTGGGGAGTGTTATGGCATCTGTCGTGGTGGTCCCTGTCTGCTGGGCCGTGAGGGGCCTAACCTCGGTCCGCAGCCTCAGACCTCCATTACACGCAGACAAATGGCCCTGGTCGGCTGTCGCTCTCCCCCAGGACGGAGAGAGGTCGGCGGGATCAAGCGGCTCACATGGCTGGCTGGGGCATGACTCAAACCACAGCCAGCAGATGGAGGGAGAGAGAGAGAGAGAGAGAGACAGAGAGAGAGAGAGAGAGAGAGAGAGAGAGAGAGAGAGAGAGAGGGGAAGGAATCGAAAGGGGAAGAGAATAGCAGCAGGCTGTTTGCCCTACTGCTCGATGGACCTGTGATGAAAAAGCCACAGCTCGTGGGGATGGAGAGATGGAAGAGTGGGGGGAGGAGGAGGAGGAGAGGGAACAGCTCATGGGGATGGAGAGATGGAAGAGTGGGGGGAGGAGGAGGAAGAGAAGGAACAGCTCGTGGGGATGGAGGGATGGAAGAGTGGGGGGAGGAGGAGGAGGAGGAGGAGGAGAGGGAGTGTTGCGCATGAAAACAGCCACTTGTTTTCTCACCGGGGGCATGCACTAGAGATTTGTGGCTCACTGCTCGGGTTCTGTTTTCCTGTCGCTTGCGGTTGGTTTAGTGTTCAGTAAACCAACCCCCCAAAAAAAGGCTGCATTTGCCTCGATTGCACCCCTCCCAAAAACAAAAAAACAAACAAAAAAAGGCATTAAAATCAGCCTTGATCTGCTCAGTAAACATATTCATAACAACAACAACAACCATAACCAGTCATCTATTAATCCATTAATTAATTAGCCATCCATCCACCCACTCATCTATTCCTCCATCCATCCAGCCACTTATCCATCCATTTCTAAACTTAGTAAGCTGCTCACAGCCTGTAGGTGCTGCCCCTCCTTCAGATGGCTTCACAGAGCTCCTCACAGCCTGTAGGTGCTGCCCCTCCTTCAGATGGCTTCACAGAGCTCCTCACAGCCTGTAGGTGCTGCCCCTCCTTCAGGTGGCTTCACAGCTAATACTGGCCAGGTGATAGGCAAATGAAGAGGAAGGGGCCAGGCTATTCACTGGGCCCGGTGACCTAATGGGGAATCCATAGCAGACTGACAGGGCCCGAGCGTCACAGACCATGAATTGATCAGTAGCTACAGCAGATTACTCGGGGTAATTGCGATGTGTGTGTGTGTGTCAGGGATGTCCTCCTGCTGACTTCCTCAAGTCATTGCTTTGTGTTCCGTCTTACAGCGAACACCTCTACAAGCTTGTGTGCAGCACAATGCAGATAAATCCATGCACAAATGTCAATGGGAAAAGAGATGTTTGTGGAAGAGAAACCCAGGTGGTGGTGGTGCCGGTGAGGGGGGGGGGGGGGGGGGGGGGGGGGTGAACGTGATCCTCCGGCTCCGTCCTGCCCAGCACCCGGCTCACACTTCCTTCCAGCCGGCAGCCCTGCAATTCCTGGCAAATGTGTTTACCGAAGCAGCCTCTGATTATACACCACATTAAGTCTCCGAAATAACACAACAAATCACGCCGGCCCAATGGAAAAGGCCCTTTCAACTGCATTCCCATTCAATAAAGGAAGAATAATGACTATTAGGGCTGAATAAGTGCTTTTTCTCCTCGCACCCAGCTCTGCACCACTGCATTACAAAGAGGGTTAGGACCCAGGCTGAACCGATCCATTGCAGAGCAGCTAGACCGAGGACACCACATCGATCAAGGCATTGCCAGCCAACTGTCAAAAAGTGATTTGGAGTTGCAGTGTGGAATTAGCATTTCCAGTTTGAAATACAAATGGATGAACATTTCAAGCTAGGGGGCTGCAACAAGGTTACAATCGAGTTCTTCAATCAGAGGCCTAACATATCAAAGAAGACAAGAATAGTACAATAAAAGACGTTCAGATGGGAAACACTACAAAAAGAAGTATCCTTCCACCTTTTTGTGTGTGACAAGGGTGTTTAACTGAGAGGAGACTGTGCAAAGGCAACCTGGCAGGGCCACACTGAGAGCTTGCTCTGTATGAGGAAACTGGAGACGGGGGGCCAAAATGGAGAATTCACAGAGCCTATAGATCTCTTCACGCAGCGGGAGGGCCAGGGCGCCTCCAAAAAAAAAGTCCTTGCAACCCAGCAGTGACACGCCTACCATTTCCAGTCTGCTGCCCTCTCTTTGCTGTAGGGAAACTCAGACAGCTGGTAGCCCATGTGACCCCGCTTTGAAGAAGCACCTCCCACCTCCGGGCGACCTGACCCACTGTGGCCCAGGCTGCCTGCACAGCTGATCGGGACGTGAAGGTCATCACAATGTGAGGAGGAGGAATGCACCAGAGGGAGGGAGGCGGCAGAGGACGACCAAGACACAGCCGCCATTTGTATTAGCTGTTAGATTGGTTGCAGGTGATTACCACAGTTATTCTGGGTCAAGGTGTCCCGTCCCCCCCCCCCCCATCTATAGCTGAGGTGTGATTAAGCAGAGCACAGAGAGACGCAAGCAAGAGGGAACCCTGGAGAGTCTGCAAATTACAAATTATGACACCTCAGGTGGCATGGAGGGAACAAGAGAGAGAGAGAGAGAGAGAGAGAGAGAGAGAGAGAGAGAGAGAGAGAGAGAGAGAGAGAGAGAGGGGTAAAGGCACCCATTGGAACAGTAATGAGAGATATTGTGAATAGAAGAAGTGGTGGTGACCGTGGCAGCTGGGTCCAGTGCATTGCATGTCTTCTCCCTTCCTTCATTGCTATTCCCTACAGTAGCTTGGCCCCAATAGAGGCTATTGTGAGGATGGAACTGTGTGCAGCACTATCTGCACACCTGTGCTAATAAGCATAGCACGCTGCTGCAACACTGTTAACGCAAAGCATGCAGCTGCCACTGACAGCCTTCTTCAAGGTTACTATTGTTACTTTGCTGCAGAACTCTCTCTCTCTCTCGCTCTCTCTCTCTCTCTCTCTTGCTCTCTCTCTCTCTCTCTCTCTCTCTCTCTCGATTGCTCTCTCTCTCTCTCTCTCTCTCTCTCTCTCTCTCTCGCTCGCTCTCTGCAGTAGCGGGACTTTGATGCCTCTACAGTGCCCATGCCAGTGGCACTAATCAAATTCAATTAAATGATTTTCGAGGAAAGAAAAGAACGCCCGTTATCAACGGTGCTCATTTGCACAGAGTGACCTTGGTGGAGCGCATGAAATTAGCATGCTCAGAGCTAGAGGGCAGGAAGCAAGGACGGAGGAAGAGAAACAGAGAGAGAGAGAGAGAGACAGAAATAAAAAAAAAAAGAGAGACATTGAGGGACATAAAGAGACACGAAGACAGGAAGAAAGACAGACGGAAAGACAGAGAGAGGGGTTGAATGGGAGAAATATGGAATTCATAAAGAGCTGAAGAACAGCAACAGGTGCTGTTTCTTTGATGAACTTTGTTTCTCTCAGGAAATAAAGTGAAATTCTGGAGAGCCACCAAACTTTCCAACTCGCCTTCACAGCAGCGATTTCTTCAAATAGCAAATAGCTGTTTGCTTCATTTACTCACAGCTCCACTTTAAGAATGTGAGGCGTTTGGCGTTGTGGACGCAGAGCTCTGCAAGTCACGCATGACTCCCTGCCTGACTTTGTCCCATAACATCACGGCTACCGGAAACCAATCCAGATCTACACAAGCAGACCAAATAGACCCAAGTGACTGGCCTACCCGCGGTCATCCCAGGCCCCTCCCCTTCCCATTCAGTCTAGGCCCTGCTCTCATTGTCATTCTAGGTCAGCGGATGATTACTGATGATGAGTAGCTGATAAGAAAGATTCACTCTAACCCAGGGCAAGGTCACCTCCCACTGTGAACACATGCACACATGATGAGATGGGGACATGTGCCTTTTAATGCACGCACACGTACACACACACACACACACACACACACACACACACACACACACACACACACACACACACACAGATAGACAGACACACACACACACACACACACACACACCACGCACGCACGCACACGCACACGCACGCGCACACACACACACACACACACACACACACACACACACACACACAGATAGACACACACACACACACACACACACACAGACACAGAAACACGGATTGGTGCACAAACACCGGCACACATCTATGCGCACAAACGTCTAATACAAATGCCTAAGACAAAAAGAGAGCCAAAAAAACAACGAGAAAACACTGTCACCTTGACTGGAGCTATGTGCTGTAGCCTAAAGGCCTAAACAGACTCGTCCATCCGCCTCGAATAGGAGCCGTCTCGCCGTCTGCCGGCGCCAGCGAGCCCTACACGCTAGGACGTCACTACACCCTCCCTCCTCCCACCTCCTGTGGGAGCTCCGTGGGAAAATGGCGGCAATTGAGTGCAAGGCAGTCTGAATGAAATTGAATGTAACGTTCCCAATTCTATGTATTAAATTCTAAAAAACGACCCTCAACATTTGGGAAGGCTAAGCCACACAACTAGTTCGTTATAATCTAACGTCATGCTTTGAAGGTGACTTTACGACGATGAGCCAAGGCAACGGCCAATCACAACTCTCGTGCAGCTGACGTCACGCACGTATCGTCGCCGCTGAGTTACATTTTCGAGCAGCCCCCGTCAGCCGACAGCGCCCCCACCCCGTATGACGGCGCTCCACCCGCCGTCATACGGAGAGGGTGGGGCGAGGCTCTGACGGACGAGTCTGTTTAGGCCTTAAAGCTAACATCTATCCTTACTTTGCTTCACCTCGTAAAAAGTGGCGCCTAACATTTGAAAACTGTGCAAAACAGCAATATTTTTGAGGACAGTTCAATTTGTATTTTGGGAAAATATATCAACTTCAATGTATCATTAAGTTTCATTTTCTGTTTTCAATTTTTCTAAGATTGGACATTGAGCATATTGAACAAAACCTTTCGCTTGGAACCAATCACAGCACTGAAAATGAGCAGTGCTCCTTGCCTTTGCCGCACAGCGAGAGAGAGAGAGAGAGAGAGAGAGAGAGAGAGAGAGAGAGAGAGACCCTCTCTCTCCCAATCCACCTCTCCATTCACCCCCGTCCATTTTAAGTGAAGAGAATGGGAAAGCAAAACAAGAATCCCATTTGAGGCTGTCAGGGGCTCGGGGGCTTGCGAGCCACACTGGGTGCTGATGCTGCTGGATGGATGGCAAACACTGATAGCTGACCTCAGAAACATAGCCTCCATTTGGAGAGGGAGGGAGACAGAGATGCAGAGAGAGTGGGAGGGAGAGAGAGGGAGAGAGGCAGAGAGAGAGAGGGGTGAGAGCAAGACAGAGAGAGAGAGGGCGAGAGAGACAGAGAGGCAGAGAGAGAGGGGGGGGGGTGAGAGTGAGACAGAGAGAGGGAGGGAGAGAGAGGGAAGGAGAGGGAGAGAGAGAGGGAGAGAGAGGGAAGGAGAGGGAGAGAGAGGGGGAGAGAGAGGGAGGGAGAGAGAGAGGGAGAGAGAGGGAAGGAGAGGAGAAAGAGAGGGAGAAAGAGAGAGGGAGGGAGAGAGGGAGAGATGGAGGGAGGGAGAGAGAGAGAGGGGGGGAGGGAGAGAGAGATGGAGGGAGAGACGAGAGAGATAACAAGCGAAAGAGGCAGCAGAGTTGAGGTAAACGGAGCCTTGAGACCTCGGTCCACCATAGTGACGGAGCTTTGGAAGCCCTTTCACTTTGCAGTTTTGAGTTGTTCTTTGAAAATCAAAGTGAGAAACAATGGGGCTATTGTACAGTATTTCACACAGCGTTTGGATCCTGGCCCTTTGTTCTGCCCAAGAACTTACAGCCCATCAGCACAATCAAAACGCAGTGAGATGAATGGACAAGCGCAGGCGGGAACAAACAGCGTCAAACTGAAGCAGTAAAAAGGCTGTGAGGAATAAAGGCTACAGCAGCACAAAGCGTAGGAAAATCATTGACAGGAACACACAAACACAACGTGAAGCACAGAAACCACTGGACAGCAACATCAAGAGGACTTACATGCGGCTGCTGGGTGGGATCTTGCGTCCGTCTCGGAACCAGGTGACCTGGGGCTGGGGGAAGCTGCCGGATGCGTGGCGCCGGGACCACGGCGCCCTCCCCCTGTGACACCGACTGGGTGCGTTCGCCCTCCTCGAAACTGCCCATAACTACAGGAAGACAAAAGTCCCAATAAATGAGAAAGTAAGAAAAGGAAAAGGAAAGTTGAGTCAGAGGTGCAAATTCTCCTGTCTCTCTCCAATTTGACTTTTTGTACCCAACAGAACGTTCGCCATCTGCTTTCTGTGCCAAAGTGTTACATGAGCCTCTTTGATGGACAGTGCAGTAGTTGCCATGGTTCCCAGCACAGCCAAGAAAGGCTGGAAACAAGATGGAATGACTCACTGAGGGACACGGATGGGGACGCTGGATTGACTCATATTGATATTTCCATATTCTCCATTTTGTATACACCAGCCGGCTTTTATAGGAGGACTGTATAGTAACCAACATAGTTTGCCTTTTGCCATTTGCCCTCCAAGGTTGTTTGAGAGGAGAGAGAGAGAGATGTGTGAGAGATTGTGTGAGAGTTGGGTTCTAAGCAAGTCACAGTTGAGTACCTAAACCTTGGCGCTTTGTTACATGTGGATGGAGAGTCTCACAGACTGTAGTTATCATTCTATCTATATGCCCAATGTGAACAATCAAAGGAAACTCCGCTAAAATCACTTGAATATTATATTACATCAAACACTCAAAGAAGTCATTAACACACTTAAGAATATAAGAAACTAAAATCACTTGCATGTGACATCAAACACTCGATGAAGTCATAACACACTTAAGAAATAAGAACTAAAATCACTTGCATGTGACATCAAACACTCGATGAAGTCATAACACACTTAAGAAATAAGAACTAAAATCACTTGCATGTCACATCAAACACTCGATGAAGTCATAACACACTTAAGAAATAAGAACTAAAATCACTTGATATGACATCAAACACTCGATGAAGTCATAACCACACTTAAGAAATAAGAACTAAAATCACTTGCATGTGACATCAAACACCTCAAAGAAGTCATAACATACTTAAGAAATAAGAACTAAAATCACTTGAATATGACATCAAACACTTCGATGAAGTCATAACACACTTAAGAAATAAGAACTAAAATCACTTGCATGAATTATATAAGGGTTTTATCTCAATTAATCTAAATTCAACTACCGTATTTCCCCAAATAATAGCCCGGCAGCAAATACGCGCCGGGCCCCTAATAGCCGCCGGGGGTCTGACCCCATTTTGCGTATTAAACGCCGGTCCCGAGTATTTTCTTAAGGTAGACCCCAAAATTACTACGTTGCTGACCAGCACTTGAAGGCAACACCAGTGTCGCGCAATAGTACATGAAACAGCAGGGAGAAACACGTGAAAAGAAAATCGCAAATCGAGGGAGCTCACTTACGCTACCAAAAGCAATGCAGGGAAATCAATGGCATGGAAGCATTTCCACGATGTTTGGATTATGTAAAGAGTTCTGTTGACAACGGCTACCGCGGTCTTCACTTGAACTGATAGTCCCAGATGAGTTCAAGAGATAGGCGCTATTGGAAATAGACTCGTCAATGGTAAGACTGAGATTGTGTTATATTTATACCGATTACGTGCCTAATGATTGTGTGTGACTATGTTTAATCAGCACCCGCCGTGGTGTGTGTAGTGTTTTTGCAAGTTGTTGTAGTGTTGTGTTTGGGATGTGGCTATGTTCAGACTGGTCGTAGCCTATTTGCTGGTGTTGATAGAATTGCGTCGGTCAACATCATCTTACAGTATTTGCAAGTGCATTGTTGAAGTACCAAATGCCCCATTTAGTGTAACCATGGCATCTATTATTCGGGTGCGAGAGAAGTAGAAGACGACGTGTGTGTGGTGTGTGTGTGTGTGTGTGTGTGTGTGTGTGTGTGTGTGGGCTACACGGTAGGTAGCCACGGCTGATTGGTGATTTTTGGTATCCTCCAAGGTGTGTGGGCTGACGGTGGCAGTTGATGGGAGTGAGGACCTTTGCACTAAAAACATGCTGGACAGGAACTGTCACCGAATAATGGCCTGGTGCAGGTCAGTGCAAAAATAAATAAACGCCTGCAGCAAATACGCGCCTGGTTCTTTTAAACGCCTGGGTCCAAATCGATTTTGCGTATTAAACGCCCGGGCTACTATTTGGGGAAATACGGTAATTACATTAGACAACGCTGGGAAAAAGAAACCAATAGGGTAATAGAAGAGGAAGCATGGCTTCAAGCGTGGGAAACTCGATTCTACCTCCACAAATTCTTTTTTTTTGAGAGATTTCTGTTGGAAGACACTTATACGCTCTTTATTACACCCAACCAGAAATCTAAATTCAGTGGGTCTCAGTACTCATGCTGGAGGGAGTGTGGCTCCACGTCGGCTGATCATGCACATATCTTTTGGTTGTGTCCATGTATTCAACTGTTTTGGAAAGAGTGGACCAATTAATCTCTGAGATTCTGGCCCTGAAGGTGGACTTTTCTTTTGCATCTCTATATCTCGGAATCCCCCCTGATGGACTCGGCAGTAGTGACACATACCTTTGGAAGATACTTATAGCCGCAAGCAAGAAATCAATAACCAAATGCTGGCTACAGAAGAACCCCCCCACCATTGCCCTCTTTATCAATACAGTTAACTCTATCCGCTCAATGGAAAAGATGACCTTCTCTCTCCGACTCAAAAAGAGAAGGGGGACAGACATTGGGAAAAATGGGAATATTACTACAACTTAGATGCCTAATAAGTCTTGTCTCTGTCTATTAGAACTTTGTTATTATTGTGAACCGCTCCTGCATCTTAATTTTGATCTGAACTCTTTATTTTTGTATTCTGTTTTTTTTTTTTTTTCAATGAGTGAACTGTAAGTTCCTAGACTCACCTGTTATATGTCCGTTTTAAAAAAAAAAAAAATTAAAGTGTAAAAAAAAATAAAATCACTTGCATGTGACATCAACACTCGATGAAGTCAGAACACACTGCAGAAATAAGCACATGTTTGAAAGACAGAGGCTTTGAACTGGAGGTTGGAGTGGCTGTGCATCCTGATAGTGGTCGATGGCAATCTGATTTCTCTCGCCTCCTTTCAAAGAGAATCAGAAAGGTAATCTGGCTTTGCGGTGCGGCTGTGCTGCTTAGCTTAAACGAAAAAGCGCGGAAGTGTGCAAATCCCCGACTTTGATCTGCTGTTTCGGCAGCGCGATGTCCCCCCTCCCCTTGGCTAATCTCTAATGCCTCGGCATGTTTCCTATTCTCAGAGGTGTGTCTCCGCAAGCCTAATTGTGCTGCCCGAATGAATGGCCTGCAGAATATATCAGCTCATGTCTGTCTCCCTGTCTTCCTTTTTCTCCACCCTCTCTGTCTCTTCTTCTTCTGCAGGTGTCCTTAACTCCCCCCCGCCTCCCCCCACCCTGCCCCCCCTCTCACCATCTCACCATCCAGACCCCTTCATCAGCAACTGATGATGGAGAAATAGAATAACAGTGGGGTGGGGTAGAAAAGCTGTGCTGGGCAGACAACACAGAAAGTCAATAGACAGGCAGACAGGGGGAAAAGGAGAACAAAGCAAAACAAAACATTGGAGCAACAAAGAGTCAGCTTGGTGGAGGAGAGAGGAGTCTGCTTGATGGAGGAGAGAGAGGAGGAGGAGTCAGCTTGGTGGAGGAGAGAGGAGTCAGCTTGCTGGAAGAGAGAGGAGTCAGCTTGGTGGAGGAGAGAGGAGTCTGCTTGGTGGAGGAGGGAGGAGTCAGCTTGGTGGAGGAGAGAGAGGAGTCAGCTTGGTGGAGGAGGGAGGAGTCAGCTTGGTGGAGGAGAGAGGATGTCTGCTTGGTGGAGGAGAGAGGAGTCAGCTTGGTGGAGGAGAGAGGAGTCAGCTTGGTGGAGGAGGGAGGAGTCTGCTTGGTGGAGGAGAGAGGGAGTCTGCTGGGTGGAGGAGAGAGGAGTCAGCTTGGTGGAGGAGAGAGGAGTCAGCTTGGTGGAGGAGAGAGGAGTCAGCTTGGTGGAGGAGAGAGGAGTCAGCTTGGTGGAGGAGAGAGGAGTCAGCTTGGTGGAGGAGAGAGGAGTCTGCTTGATGGAGGAGGGAGGAGTCAGCTTGGTGGAGGAGGGAGGAGTCAGCTTAGTGGAGGAGAGAGGAGTCAGCTTGGTGGAGGAGAGAGGAGTCAGCTTGGTGGAGGAGGGAGGAGTCAGCTTGGTGGAGGAGAGAGGAGTCAGCTTGGTGGAGGAGAGAGGAGGTGCAGAAGGATGCAGTGGGCTACAGTGATAGTTTGTGCAACACTAAACAGTGGACCGGTGGGGACTGAATGCTAGGCCTCTCTCGTCCCCTCCCGTCCCCCTCCCATCCCTCTCTCTCCCTCTCTCTCTCTCTCTCTCTCTCTCTCTCCCTCTCTCTCTATCTCTCTCTCTCTCTCTCTCTCTCTCCTCTCTCCTCTCTCTCTCACGCCTGGTTGACCGCATTGTTCAGTCAGGTACAGTGGCATGTCACATCCACTCACATGTCCCTGGAACAAGGAGAAGCCAATCAACCTGCCATCCCCAGGGAGGGCAGGCGAGGGGCAGGGGCGGGACGTGGGGCGTGGTGGATTTAGCGCGACACCGCCCCAGACACCTCAGCGGCGCGTCCGTAATCGCTCGTTAACGAGACGAGGGACCCACGCTGGAATTTACGGAAAGCGCAAAGTGCATCTGAGCCCCTGTTTGTTTCCGCCAGGGAACAGCAGATGTTGTTGACAAAAGAGAGAGAATGAAATAAGCGGCGGTCATATTGAAATGAAGTAAAGTTAAAAACAACCACGGCAAGACAATCAATCTAATGAGAATGCTGAGTGGAACAGCTGTCCCGGGTAGATAGCGGCCTGAATGAGATGCAGGTAGATCTTTCACCCTGCCAGCATCTGTCCCTCCCTAGCCAGGCCTTGATACAAAAGGCACCAAACAGAGCGTGGCACACTGTTTAGTCTGCAGGCACACATGCACAGGCACACACATATCCTCCCTCTCTCTCTCTCTCTCTCTCTCTCTCTCTCTCTCTCTCTCTCTCTGTCTCTCTCTCTCTCTCTCTCTCTCTGTCTCTCTCTCTCTCTCTTTTCGCTCTCTCTCACTCTGTCTCTCTCTCTCTCGATCTACAGTATCTGTCTATGAATAGTCCCTAATTATTTTTAATCTAGGTTAGGTTTGACATATGCGTTTTTCTGTTGTTGTTTTTTTACTATTTTCCAATCAAAACAATCTCATTTAAAGTAGCTGCCCTTTGCCTTGATGGAAAGGCAAAGCTTTAGGAAGAATTCATACATACGATCACGTCACTGTCACTGTTGATAGGTGAAACAAATTCCAAGCATTTAAAGTCGAGCTGAAATGAAAAATGTATTTTTAACTATTTTAGATCACATCCCTGGTCATAGAGTGCACCTATTTAACAATGTATGGGGGGGGGGGGGGGGGGGGGGGTAACAAAAATCTAACAAAATTCATCCATGTTGGCTTCATTCATAACAGAATCAGTGTGCTTACATCAGCTAGAACTATCAATTTCAACGTAAATTCAACCGATAATATCATGACAATGACAGCTGCCTACATGGATAAACTGCTAGCCCATCCATCCATCTCAACTGTTTATCCAGGATCGGGTCGCGCAGGGAGGTAGCAGTTCCAGCAGAGGACCCCAAACACCCAATTGTGCCTGTAAGGACACCGGACAAAGCCGGAGGTAACACGGGGCTGCCGCGACCCTATTGTTGGCAGGGAATATACCGCTGCACTACCCGGACGCAGCGTTTTAAACTTTTGTCTATTCATAGTCTCGGCGCCCAGATGTTTGGTGAGCGGCGCCAACAGCACCCACCTAAGCAGATAGACTGAGAACTGAGTCTAGTCTATTCATCTGCCCATCCATCCATCATCCATGTGTTTCACCCATCCACATGTAAGCTCTGACAGTGTAGCAGTGCTGCTGTACTTACAGGCCACAGTGTAGCAGTGCTGCTGTACTTACAGGCCACAGTGTAGCAGTGCTGCTGTACTTACAGGCCACAGGTGTAGCAGTGCTGCTGTACTTACAGGCCTCAGTGTAGCAGTGCTGCTGTACTTACAGGCCACAGTGTAGCAGTGCTGCTGTACTTACAGGCCACAGTGTAGCAGTGCTGCTGTACTTACAGGCCACAGTGTAGCAGTGCTGCTGTACTTACAGGCCACAGTGTAGCAGTGCTGCTGTACTTACATGCCACAGTGTAGCAGTGCTGCTGTACTTACAGGCCACAGTGTAGCAGTGCTGCTGTACTTACAGGCCACAGTGTAGCAGTGCTGCTGTACTTACAGGCCACAGTGTAGCAGTGCTGCTGTACTTACAGGCCACAGTGTAGCAGTGCTGCTTACAGGCCACAGTGTAGCAGTGCTGCTGTACTTACAGAACACAGTGTAGCAGTGCTGCTGTACTTACAGGCCACAGTGTAGCAGTGCTGCTGTACTTACAGGCCACAGTGTAGCAGTGCTGCTGTACTTACAGGCCACAGTGTAGCAGTGCTGCCTTACAGGCCACAGTGTAGCAGTGCTGCTGTACTTACAGAACACAGTGTAGCAGTGCTGCTTACAGGCCACGAGTGTAGCAGTGCTGCTGTACTTACAGGCCACAGTGTAGCAGTGCTGGCTGTACTTACAGAACACAGTGTAGCAGTGCTGCTGTACTTACAGGCCACAGTGTAGCAGTGCTGCTGTACTTACATGCCACAGTGTAGCAGTGCTGCTGTACTTACAGGCCACAGTGTAGCAGTGCTGCTGTACTTACATGCCACAGTGTAGCAGTGCTGCTGTACTTACAGGCCACAGTGTAGCAGTGCTGCTGTACTTACAGGCCACAGTGTAGCAGTGCTGCTGTACCTACAGGCCACAGTGTAGCAGTGCTGCTGTACTTACAGGCCACAGTGTAGCAGTGCTGCTTGTACTTACATGCCACAGTGTAGCAGTGCTGCTGTACTTACATGCCACAGTGTAGCAGTGCTGCTGTACTTACAGGCCACCTGCACTTCTGTCCTCCTCTGCAGCAGGGCTCCCACCCGGTTCCTGACGATGCAGCGGTAGAAGCCAGCATGGGAGCGGTCCAGGGAGGGGATGAGGTATCTGCAATACACACACACACACGCACGCACGCACGCACGCACACGCACACGCACACGCACACGCGCACACACACACACACACACACACACACACACACACACACACACACACACACACACACACACACACACACAGTGAAATAAACCAGTAAACCATGAGTAGAACTAAAACAGGGTATTGTGTGTGCATACACACAGACACTTGCAAAAATGTGAGCACACGCTAGAAAGAAACATATGCACATAGACACATACAACACATACAACACACACACACACACACACACACACACACACACACACACACACACACACACACTCAGACTGACTCACACACACATAAGCAGAGGAACATACTTTACAATCACCAGTTAAGAACATCTAATGTCCTCTCATCTAATGTCCTCTCTGCAAGGGCAGAGAGGACATCAGCTTAGCCGGTGTTTATTCCCATGATAATGATTCTCCACAGAGGAGCTCTACCTCCCTAAAGACACACACACGCACGCACGCACACACACACACACACACACACACACACACACACACACACACACACACCACACACACACACACACACACACGCACGCACTCTGAAAACTATGCAGTATAGATCTAGAACGCGCCGCGCAACGGCTGGAACAGAGGCCGTAGGGCATGTTGCAACCATGCATGTACGTCCTGTAAAAAGGTCCTTTTCTGCCACGCACCGGCTCACATCCTTATTATGATAGAGACCAAGCTCTGCTTGCTGATCCCAGATGAGGACTTTGTGTGGGACTTGATCAGGACTGTGTGGGACCTGAGTCTGCCTGCTGATCCCAGATCAGGACTGTGTGTGGGACCTGAGTCTGCCTGCTGATCCCAGATCAGGACTGTGTGTGGGACCTGAGTCTGCCTGCTGATCCCAGATCAGGACTGCGTGTGGGACCTGAGTCTTGCCTGCTGATCCCAGATCAGGACTGCGTGTGTGGGACCTGAGTCTGCCTGCTGATCCCAGATCAGGACTGTGTGTGGACCTGAGTCTGCCTGCTGATCCCAGATCAGGACTGCGTGTGGGACCTGAGTCTGCCTGCTGATCCCAGATCAGGACTATGTGTGGGACCTGAGTCTGCCTGCTGATCCCAGATCAGGACTGTGGTGGGACCTGAGTCTGCCTGCTGATGTGACAGACAGCAGAGCAGACAGAGACAGGCTGAACACGCTGCAGCAAGGTAAATAAATAAAAATAAATAAATACAGCGTTCATTTTCTCTATGATATAATAAGGATATGAGCCGCTGCATGGCAGAAAATAACCTTTTTACAGGACGTAATGCATGGTTTGCAACATGCCCTATCGGCCTCTGTTCCAGGCCATTGCGGCGCATTACTGTAGCTCAATACTGCATCAATCTGAGACATTTCTGTTCTGGGTGACTACAGTAGTTTAACATAAAATAAGATGAAAATAAGGTCCAATTCTCCACACCTGTATCAGAGTACCCATGTGTGCTTATACATTATAAGCATAAGCATTATAAGTACTTATACATTTGTACACACACACGCACGCACGCACGCACGCACGCACGCACACACACACACACACACACACACACACACACACACACACACACACACACACACACACACACACACACACACACACACGGCACTATGGGTGAAATGGTACGTCTCCAGCAGTTGGCTCTCTCCCATGACCTTGACTTCAGCATCCCAGCTGTCTAGCTGCAGTATTGCCTCCTCACCATGTGGTGGCAGCGTAACATACACTTTGCACAGATGCTGTGTGTCATGAACTGTATGTG
>NC_139626.1:20506276-20516276 GCF_964638095.1 Poromitra crassiceps
AGTAATACAGTGTAGTTCATATATGTTTAGGTCAGTAATACAGTGTAGTTCCTATATGTTTAGGTCAGTAATACAGTGTAGTTCCTATATGTTTAGGTCAGTACAGTGTAGTTCATATATGTTTAGGTCAGTAATACAGTGTAGTTCCTATATGTTTAGGTCAGTACAGTGTAGTTTATATATGTTTAGGTCAGTAATACAGTGTAGTTCATATATGTTTAGGTCAGTAATACAGTGTAGTTCCTATATGTTTAGGTCAGTAATACAGTGTAGTTCCTATATGTTTAGGTCAGTACAGTGTAGTTCATATATGTTTAGGTCAGTAATACAGTGTAGTTCCTATATGTTTAGGTCAGTAATACAGTGTAGTTCCTATATGTTTAGGTCAGTAATACAGTGTAGTTCCTATATGTTTAGGTCAGTACAGTGTAGTTCATATATGTTTAGGTCAGTAATACAGTGTAGTTCATATATGTTTAGGTCAGTAATACAGTGTAGTTCCTATATGTTTAGGTCAGTAACACAGTGTAGTTCCTATATGTTTAGGTCAGTAATACAGTATAGTTCATATATGTTTAGGTCAGTAATACAGTGTAGTTCCTATATGTTTAGGTCAGTAACACAGTGTAGTTCCTATATGTTTAGGTCAGTAATACAGTGTAGTTCCTATATGTTTAGGTCAGTACAGTGTAGTTCATATATGTTTAGGTCAGTAATACAGTGTAGTTCCTATATGTTTAGGTCAGTACAGTGTAGTTCATATATGTTTAGGTCAGTAACACAGTGTAGTTCTAATATAATATGTTTAGGTCAGTAATACAGTGTAGTTCCTATATGTTTAGGTCAGTAACACAGTGTAGTTCCTATATGTTTAGGTCAGTAACACAGTGTAGTTCCTATATGTTTAGGTCAGTAACACAGTGTAGTTCCTATACATGTATGTTTAGGTCAGTAATACAGTGTAGTTCCTATATGTTTAGGTCAGTACAGTGTAGTTCATATATGTTTAGGTCAGTACAGTGTAGTTCATATATGTTTAGGTCAGTAACACAGTGTAGTTCTAATATGTTTAGGTCAGTAACACAGTGTAGTTCTAATATAATATGTTTAGGTCAGTAACACAGTGTAGTTCTAATATAATATGTTTAGGTCAGTAACACAGTGTAGTTCCTATATGTTTAGGTCAGTAACACAGTGTAGTTCCTATATGTTTAGGTCAGTACAGTGTAGTTCATATATGTTTAGGTCAGTACAGTGTAGTTCATATATGTTTAGGTCAGTAACACAGTGTAGTTCTAATATGTTTAGGTCAGTAACACAGTGTAGTTCTAATATAATATGTTTAGGTCAGTAACACAGTGTAGTTCTAATATAATATGTTTAGGTCAGTAACACAGTGTAGTTCCTATATGTTTAGGTCAGTAACACAGTGTAGTTCCTATATGTTTAGGTCAGTAACACAGTGTAGTTCCTATATGTTTAGGTCAGTAACACAGTGTAGTTCCTATATGTTTAGGTCAGTAACACAGTGTAGTTCCTATACATGTATGTTTAGGTCAGTAATACAGTGTAGTTCCTATATGTTTAGGTCAGTACAGTGTAGTTCATATATGTTTAGGTCAGTAACACAGTGTAGTTCCTATACATGTATGTTTAGGTCAGTAATACAGTGTAGTTCCTATATGTTTAGGTCAGTACAGTGTAGTTCATATATGTTTAGGTCAGTAATACAGCTGCACTATTGATCACTTTGATTCATATCAGAACATTTTCGTTGCCTATACCAGTACCATGTACATCATCAAGAAACTGTCTATCACCAATCCGAGACACTAGCACAGATACATGCAATTCCCATCCTACTGTATGACTGGTGTCTTGTAAGTTACTCATGATATAATATCAGCAACCTTTGCTTTTCCTTGGGAATATTGAGCAGGTGTGGGTCTGTTTGTGTCAGACAGAAGCCTGCAGAAACAGCACTGCCAACACCCTTTGAATATACAGTAGGTCCGCTTCTGTGCTGCAGTACCCATACCAACCAAATACTGTTGTGCTAGTACCATCACAGTAGGGTGCACTTACAGTATGCGAACATAACATACTATAGTATACACACAGAGCTAATGGCATCTTAATGCTAAAGTTTGAAGGTTCTGGCTAAGTGATGGCCTTGTGGCTTAGTACACATACACAAAAAGGCTCCACAATGTGGTCTGTAGAGCAGCCATTAGACGGAGCAACATACTTGCAGAAAAAATTATTCACACACACACACACACACACACACACACACATACACACACACACGCGCGCGCGCGCGCACACACACACACACACACAGACACACCTACACGCTAAAATGAATGCCCTATCCCAATCTGTGTGTGTCTCGCTCTCTTGTTTACACATTCTGACTCACCCTCGCTCACTCCGCCCGGCGAGAGACAACAAGAAGTGAGTAAGTGCACGAGGGAGAGGGAAAGACAAAAAAATCTATGGTGTCTGGGGGCTGTGGAGCAGAATGCCAGGGAGGTAGGAAATGGACGTTTTTAGTTATAGAAGGGAATCCATTAAGGTCATCCAGACAGAGATGCTGTCTGGCGGTGTTCAGCGCCTGCCAGTGGCTGACATGCTGCGATCCAAGTAGACCCAGGCTGTCTCTGTCTCACTACGTCTCCTTATCTCACTCTTTCTTCACTTGTCTAAAGTCCCAAACGCACTGGGAGCCAAACTTGAAGCGCGTCAATTTCTGCCCCTATAGCGCACTGCAAGCATCAGATCTGAAATGGTATACACCACAGAATGACAGAACCAGCAGGATTTTAGGGAAAAGGCCACTAAGTTATATGTAGGCAGGCACAATGACCGATGACAGAAAAGTTGTTGTACCGTAGTTTTGCGCCACTGTCAGTCAGAGGCTGTAATTAATCATCCTACCTGTCCATCACGCAGACAGTGCTGCGGGAGAATGACAAAATGAAGCAATCCAGTCTGTCCAAACTTTTTACCGATCTAATCTCATCATGAGATGCAGGGAAATATATTTTTCATAGCCGATGTGTTTAGAAGAGCATTCTCACTTTGATCAGACCACTCCACCAAAGGTGGTGCTACATGCGCCAATAATGAGAGTAGTACTGTAGTTTAGGACAAGTGAACAGATGTTTGTTTATTCTTCGTTGTGAAGGACTCTGTCCACCTGGATATGTCTAACATGATGTCTAATGACAAAAGCAGAACGCTGACGCTAACTTAAGACATACAAAGCTGTTGAAGCAAGGAGAAGTTCTTGCACATACTAGAGTTTGTAAAGCACTTATTGCGTTACTTTTCAAAACAAAATGGTTGAACAAAATGGTTGAAGCCACTGTATAACATCTACAAATTAATTTCAGTTATAAGGTAGACTCACTACGTTGCACACGCACGCGCGCACACACACACACACACACACACACACACACACACACACAGAAACGTGCTTCCATCAAGCACAGCGTTGCTGCTTGCTCCTCCTTCCTCTCATCTAGTTAGCAAGCTGAGCTCGTTGGAGCTACCCCCTTAGACATGGAATCTTATTGGATTGAACTTGTGTTAATTTGTTCAGAGCCACCATGAAATTATATCTGTTAATATAAAAAAAGATGGCTGCTCAGTGGCGGTTCACATGTGATTATTGGCTTAAAGCAGGCAGATAGGATGAGCAAAGAGGAAGGCTGAGAGAGACAGAAGTCGTGTTTCCATTACCGTCAGAAATGCGCAAAATCTAAATATCGCAATAGAAATTGGGTAATGGAAACACGTAAATTTCGAAAAAGCTCCCAAATATCGCAAAACGTTTTTGCGCTCTGATGAGGTGGTTTTTCAGACGTGTCGATATAGCAGTTTATCGCAAAAGTGTAATGGAAACAGATTTTCCGCATTTGCACGTCATGTGACCCATCTTCTCCTTTGGAAAATGAAAGGAAATGAGTGAGAAAGGGTTCGATAAGCCGTGGCAAAACCTTCGCAGCAAGTGGAAAACTTTGAAGCAACGCTACCTAGCAGAAAGACGTGTTGTGCAAAAGCGGAGCCGGAAAATAGATCATGTTTAATGGGAGAAATCGATCCATGCCTGTGTGCGCGCATTTGGCACAGCGGCGAGATGATCGGCGGGATGAAAAGCACACCGGTGCGGTGCTGTTGACTGAAGTGATTAATACATTACACACGTTTCAGGTGCAATGTTATAATTATAATACACGATATTCTGACTATGCACCATATCAGCCTTCCCCCCCCTCCTCCATCTCTAAAATGGGACAAGTTGTAGGCTACCTTTTTTCCTCTGCCTGTCGCGCTCACTGCATTCACCGCAGCCCGCAACATGTTCTTTTGAATTGATAATCAGGCTCGTTTATATGCGTTGTAACTTCATGTTGTGATTTGCATTGACCATTGGTTGGATTTGAGCATGCTGGGGACTGGATATGGGGCAGATCCGCGTGCGTAATCACTGTGGCAGCTGCTGGTAACGGGAATTGCGAAACTCAACTTCAATGGAAACGCCTACAAGTCGCAATTGTACATTGTCGAAGTTGTAGAAATATCGCAATTCTTTTGCGAAAAACTGTAATGGAAACACAGCTAGAGAGAGAAATGGGAGGATGTTGTTTTTCAGGTTTAATTTACCTTCTTCCTTTTCTCTCTCTCTCTCTCTCTCTCTCTCTCTCTCTCTCTCTCTCTCTCTCTCACACACACACAACAACTGAGGCCATGTTTAGACAACAACGGTCTCTGCATAAAACGGCAAACTGTCGTTGCGTTCTTGCCTTTGATTTTGCGTTTATACAGCGTTTATGACAACGATTTGCGTGCAGACTGAAGCCGCAAAAACCTCAGAGCAGCGTCAAGTGAGCCAGAATAACATCGAAACTTCTGGTTAAAACCTTCACAATAATGGCAATTAAATAAACTAATAACCTTATTGATGCATGTTGCAACATTTTGTGTGTATGTGTGTGTGTGTGTGTGTGTGTGTGTGTGTGTGTGTGTGTGTGTGTCTGTGTGTGTGTGTGTGTGTGTGTGTGTGTGTGTGTGTGTGTGTGTGTGTGTGTGTGTGTGATCTGAAATACACAGAGCAGATAGAACACAGACAACTAAAAGTTAATTTTAACCCATAGTGAGTCCTGTTTTTTTTATTTACCCAGTTATAATTTACTGCTTTTATTTTGACGGTAAGAACGCCTAGCTTCCTGTATTCCAACTATTTCTAACGGGGATTGATTAAGCTTTAAAGGATTAAACTTTAAATGAATTTTCCACACGATAGAGTGACACAGAAGTCACGAATGGTAATAAACTGATCCAGATTGGTCCATTACAGAATAAAAACCCAGTAAAGTGAAAAAGACATCAATCATATCACAGACATATGTGACACACTATTATGCTGTCACATTGTTACATTCCCTTGCCTACAATGACTATGGCACTAGACAAGCCTTGAGGGGTCAGTTCAGCCTGCCTGAACCCAGAACTGATGCCTTAAAAAAACTGTAATGTACTGTGCAGGGCAATTACCTACTGGAACGGACTTCTGCAACATTTAGTTTAATTACAATTATTCAAGAGGGGACAGAAAAGATATAATTCAGAAAGAGATTGTTTTAGTTTTGAGTCGAATTTCTATGTCTGTTTACTGTACAGTATTCTGTTGTTATGAGTTATGTCTGCTTTATTTTTAATGAATATTATTTTCATTAACGATAATTTTTTCTGTTTTTCTTTTGTTTGTTTAGACATGTTTTGAATTAATCTTTTTATTTTTCATTAACAAGGATTGTTTTTGTTTTTGTCTAATTGTTAGGTATGTAAAAATGTGTTTTGACAAGTTTGGTTTTTCTGTGATGTTTCGGGTTATTATTGTCTTATTATGTCTTGTTTCTTTGCTTGCTGACTTTTATATTGTAACTGTTGCTAGACTCCAGGAAGAATAGTCGCTGCTGAGGCAGTGATTAATGGGGATCTGGAATAAAGAAATAAAGAAATACAAGGGGACTAGAACATTTTTCGGTTGACAGAGCAAACTAATCTAACTACTATAATTGGAGAGCTGTCTGTCTGTTTATTTGTTTGGCGTTGCAAGGCGATCACATCAAAAATGTGCCTAAACAGTTTTCAGGGGCGGGGACTAGCAATATTTTATGTTTTTTAGGCCTTCACACTCACAGAGCCATTGTGACATCATGAAACTGAACAATCCCCTCACAAAAACATGTCGACATCAGAACTCTCGCATACCATACGTGACTAGACTGACTCACCTCCATAGTTACCCCATTACATGTCATGTATGGTTTTGTCTCTTCTTGTTTGGTGTCTGAACTGAAGAGAACTTCTTCTTCTAGTTAGCTAAGTTAGTTAGCTAGTTAGCCAAGTGTTGTTTGGATTCTAACCTGTAAATTTGTAATTAACTCAGTCTAGTGACTGCTATATGCCAATAAAGTACTGCTACTAGTACTACTACTGATGAATGAATTTAACCAGCAAGCAGACAATCACAGTGAAATGCACTTTCATTGCGTATTGTTTCTTCTCCCGGTCAGTCTCAATACACCATCAAAACCAATGAGAGGTTTACCATTGGCTGGGAAGCAGAGCATCAGGCCACATCCAACCAGCTCAGCCAAGAACTGATTGACAAACAAAATTGACTGTTGGGGCTTGGCTAATAATTAAGTCTCTTAATTAACTTTCTATGTTAACCTGCAGGGTAAGGGCTGGTGGCGCGCCAGGTAGTCATGTGAGAGGAGGCTGCAGTGCTACACTGTTTATTTATAGCCCAATGGATCTAAAGCTTTGTGAGAGAGAGATAATCCATTGGCTGATGAGTATTTTTTTTATTGTATTGGATAATATTCAATCTTAATTAAGGTCAATGTTCATTTGGAGGTAAATCCCTTAAATGATTATTTGTGAACAAAAAAGCATGATACAAGTTAAATAGTGTACCGTATGTGTGTGTGTGGGGGGGGGGGGGCACTCCAGAGTAGAGGTCTTCACAGGTCTACTCGGACCCTAGGACCCGACCAGAGACCTGTACGGGGCCGGGTCCATATTTAGTATGGTCAATTAGGGTCAAATTAATTTGTCTGGTCGGATTCTATCACCACGAGTCCCGACGGGTCCCGGGTCTATTTATCCTTATGTGTAATACCCGAGTGGATCCGAGAAGACCCGTGATTAGTGCTGATCATGAGAGAAACGCATGGAAACACACAGCGCACGTGACGCTTGTCACAAACTGCAAGTAAATCCATAGAGAACATACAGTAACTAGGAAAGAGCGTTCTGAGGGTCTCAGATTTCTAATAATGGATGGGTCCACTCTGGGTACGGGTCCACTCTGGGTACGGGTCCACTCTGGGTATGGGTCCACTCTGGGTACGGGCACAAATGTCCCGGCTGGGTCCATTTGGGTCCAGGTCCGTGATTTTGGACTCGTGAAGACCTCTACTCCACAGTGATGCTACTAGTATTTGACAGCGATCAATGGTGAGCCTATTCTCTCCTAGCGTGGCACTCTCCACTGCACTGCCCACAGCAGATCACTAAAAACTCTCTCTCTCTCTCCTTCTCTCTCTCTCTCTCTCTCTCACACACACACACACACACACACACACACACACACAGATATTGATTGGTTACCAGAGGACACAAGGTCAAGTCGCATGGTGTCAATATTTAAAGCAGCACTCAGCAGCGAGGACCTTTACCATAACCTTATTAATACGGGGCCCTGCTCCTGCCAGAGACAGAGGACAACCTGAGGAATAGGCTGTGGTGGGGACAGAGACAGAGGACAACCTGAGGAATGGGATGTGGTGGGAACAGAGACAGTGGACAACCTGAGGAATAGGCTGTGGTGGGGACAGAGACAGAGGACAACCTGAGGAATGGGATGTGGTGGGGACAGAGACAGAGGACAACTTGAGGAATGGGATGTGGTGGGGACAGAGACAGAGGACAACCTGAGGAATGGGATGTGGTGGGGACAGAGACAGAGGACAACCTGAGGAATGGGATGTGGTGGGGACAGAGACAGAGGACAACCTGAGGAATGGGATGTGGTGGGGGGGCTGTAGGTGACATCACCCATTGGTTTGTGGACTCCCATTTTGAAGCCTCGGGTTTGCCATTTTGGCTGCAGCCATCTTTTTTTTTTAATCCAGAAGTGACGTATTTGTAGCCATTATTTGGACGAGAGGCACGATCAGCTGACAGGCGACCTCTCAATCTCAAAACTCTAAACGGGTGAGTTATATAAAAATTCATCCCCTGTGCAGTGTGCAGTCGTCATGAAAGGTGAAATCTACTACTATAGGGACCAAAACCTTTTTGGAGTGTAAACATGTTTATTTAAGCTGTAAAGTCTAGCATCTCAATATGGGGGTGAATGGTGAACGACTCCATTTTGGAGCCAGCCTCAAGTGGCCATTCGAGGGACTGCAATTTTTTCAAATACAGGAGATGCAAAATTCAGACTTGCACATCTGAGTCACACACTGACACATACAGTACACTCCCATCAAGAGTTTGGACAGACCACAATTTAGTCTTAAATCAAAACCGTGTATTTTAGAAAGAACATCCTATTCTAGACTGGGTAAGAATCGCTCCAAAAAGTATAGTGTCATATATATATGATCATTTTAATTCCCATAAGTATACACCCACTTGTGGTATGCAGGCATGGGATAGAGAACTAGGACAAGAGTTAAACTGGGATGCAATTTGGGATAATGTTACTGGTGCTTCGAAGAATCCAAACCATCAATATATACATCTGAAATTTTGTCATAGAGTGTATCTAACACCGAGAATTAGGCATAGGATTGGATTGGTAACTGACCCATTTTGTACGTTCGCCCACCCGGGAACCATTGGCTCTTTTATGCATGTTGTATAGGAGTGTCCAGGGGTCTTGGAGTTTTGGGGGAAGGTTATTAATACGCTGTCAGACCTGCTGGAGGTGCAACTCCTGGTGGACCCGGCAGTACATTTGTTGAAGGATGACTCGCATATCTTCTTCACCGGAAAATCACGTAATATCTGGCTAGCAGGTCTAACGGCCGCCAAGAAGATTGTTGCTCAACGTTGGAATCCTCCGCATGATATATCACATACTCATTGGCTTCGGAGCTTTTTGGACATTTCATACCTGGAACTATCTTCAGCAAGGATTAACAATGCAAAACCAAACACGATTGTAGTATGGACATATTTAATTTCGAAGTTAAAAGGTCTTCTGATTAGGTGATTATTTTTATTTGATGTCTGCCTGTTTTTGTTTTTGTTTTTGTTTTTGTTTTAATTTATATGGTCAGTTGCAATATCCGGATTGGTGGTAAGGGGTGGGGGGGGTAGAGGGATAAGTGGGTTTATAATAATTATTCATAATTGTATGGTAATCGTAGGATAATGTATGTAATGTATGTATGTATGTTTTGCCTACAAAATGAAAAATTAATGATAAAAAAAAATAACTTGTATTTTAGATACACGTACAAGTAGTTGTCCTTTGCCTTGATGGAAATGCAATGGCTCTGCAAAGGAATTCATAGATGGGATCAATTTCACTATTTATAAACTATTTATAATGTCTAAAAAAACACATTTCAAGCATTTAAGCATAAGCCAGTAGATCTAAATGGCTTTAAGGTTGTGAAAAAAACAGTACATTCAAGGTGTGGCCACATGTTTGACTAATAGTGTAGACGCTGTAGGACACACACACACACACACACACACACACACACACACACACACACACACACACACACACACACACACACACACACACACAAAGAGGAGGCACAAACACTCAATACACACAGAATCATCCTTTTTTCTGGTGCCTTTAATCATGCCTGTGTCTGTCCTCCACTCTGCCCACATTCACTCCACATGCTCCATGCTGCACCAGAGACAATCAAATACTGCATTTATTTTATCC
>NC_139626.1:20518776-20568776 GCF_964638095.1 Poromitra crassiceps
CAAAAACTATGAGGAAATCCATTGACATTTGATTTTTGTCAGCAAATAAAAACTAGAGGAAAATGTTAGGGAGGGACGAATTGGGAAGAGATCCAATCAGAAGAGAAGAAGTTAAACAGTTAAATCTGTGTCTGTATTGCACGACACGTTCAAACCTTAATACCATTCCATAATAACAGATGAATAGCTCTTTCCAATGAGTTTGGAAATTCTAAAGAGACAATATAGTTACGCTTTTCTAACTAAAACTTGACTCAATAAAAACCGGATGAGGTTGAGTAAATATGATAAAAACTAATAAGGACTAAGACCAAATTAGAAAAAGAGCTGACAAAATGAACACTAGGAAGCATGTACATAATGTATCCTGTATCTGTCAATACTTCATGCAGGCCTGTTATCCTTTATTATACAACAGTTAGTTCCGGCCGAGGGGTCCTACAGTACCAGTGCTGATATTTCACGATAACGCACTGGCGCTTCACTGTGTGTAGATCACTCCGCTTCACAGCTGCTCTAATCAACAAAACGCTTCACAGCTGCTCTAATCAACAAAACGCTTCAAGCAATATCACACGAGAGGGAGTGCTGGGCCGTTTCTCAATACCAAGAATGCATTCTTGTTCTTGTGTTCTTGGGGAGAACGTTCTTGCTAGTCGTTCTTGGAAGAATGAACTTGCGAGGTCACAAGCACACATGACGCTGTTGGCAGTTTGAGACGATGCGTTCTTGAGGGTATTGCGCAATACCAGCGCAGAGGCCGCCTGCAGTACTACCCAAATAAAAAGCTCAGCTGATGTAGATGCAGCCAATTGTGCTCTGGAACTTTTTGCCATTTTTCGCTATAAATGTTCGTAAAGTGGCACTTATTGAAACCTACTACCCTGCTTGTAGGCATCAAAAGTCATCAGAAATTAATTTAGTGATGAAATAAAACTTTAAATTGTAAAAAACTTCCCGGAGCTTATGGCATCTTCTCTGCTGCGTTCTGCCTCCACTTATGCCGAAATGAATGCTGGGATATCTGCCTTAAGTTGACACAAGTCACCACCCAGAGCATCCTCGGTAAAGTGGGTGTGTCGAGAACACATCCGGGAATTTTAAGCGTTCTTGGCGAAATGTGAACTTTGTATTGGAACAGTACTTGGGCTGCGACTGATGACGTTTCACAGGGACACAAGAACGCAAGAACACACAAGAATGCTTATTGAGAAACGGCCCTGTTGTCTAAAATGTTTCACAGCTGATCTAATCAACAAAACAAACACCAGCCACGTTACATTGAACGTCATTCACAAAGCGTAACACAGTTACCGAGAGCGCAAAGATGGATTTATTTCCTAACATAACTAACATGCCATCACCAGACTCTTATTTCACTGGCTGTACAATAAATGAAAACGTGCAAATCAATGTGTATGATAAAAAGTAGGCAGCCTGCAGTTAATTAGGCTACATTTTCGGCAACTGGTAGCGGAAAGCGGAGGGGACTATTTTTGTTGGCGGAGGAATAAATAGAGAAATCATATATTTCCTCCGCTTTTTGTCATTTTTTTAATCAGCTTTGTTTAATAGAACTGTTGTATAAAAGCAATATCACACAGAGTGATATAGAGACGGAGTGATATAGCCTACCTTACGGAGTGATATAGCCTACCTTACACACAGTGAAGCGCCAGTGCGTTATCGTGAAATATCAGCACTGGTAGGATCCCTCTTGTCCAATCAAATTGCTTGGCCGGAACTAACTGTTGTAATGAAATATATATAATTGTGCACATTGATCATTCTATCAGCCAATGAATCAGTTGCACCCCTCTCTCTCTCTCTCTCTCTCTCTCTCTCTCTCTCTCTCTCTCTCTCTCTCTCTCTCTCTCTCTCTCTCTCTCTCAGATTTGAGCCCGCTCTTCCTCACCTGTACTCCAGTGAGAAGCGGGTGAGCTCGGTGCTGTTGTGGATCCACTTGAACTCCAGCGGCCAGCTGCCCTCGGCCATGCAGGTCAGCACCAGCCTGTTGCGCTCCAGATGGAGCTGGCTCCGCACCGGCTCCGTCTTGAAGTAGGGAGGCACGTCATCTGAACAAACAAACCCACAACAAAGGACACACATTGGTTTTTGACGCTCCTTTAATGACACATCTTGCGTATAAAAAGCAGCGTTAACAGAGAGATACCTCAAAGCACAAAACTCTCAAAGCCCACACGTAACCCGCGCCCCACAAACACACAACAAAGCATCACAGAGAGAAGAAAGAACGAGAGGGAACAGAGAGACAGAAGCAAATTAATTTGGTAAATGTTGCTTTCATCCTGCTCAAGATAGGTGGAAGACGTGCAGCAAACACGGAGTTGTCAAACCACTGTAACACATGAAGCCACAGCTTGAAGAACGAGAGAGCAGAGCAACAGTTGATGCTTACGTCTTCCTGGATGACAGATGACAGATGGTCAGATGCGGGGACAAAGCAAACTCTCTGGTATCTGGTGTGATTACCGGCACATGAACGCCAAGATGCCACTTTCCAGATGGATAATTAGGCCCACAGTGTGTGTGTGAATGTGTCACACTAGAAGCGCCCTAATCTCACGTCATGCGTTGTTGCTTTGCACTTGGCGATGTGATCTGGCTTTGGGAGAGTCACGAGAAGCCTGGCAGACCAGGGTGTCCGGATAGTGTAGAGGTAGATCCCCTGCCTACCAACACGAGGGTCACAGGTTCGAGCCCCCGTGTTACCTCCGGCTTGGTCGGACGTCCATACAGGCACAATTGGCCGTGTCTGCGGGTGGGAAGCTGGAATAAGAGTATGTGTCCTGGTCGCTGCACTAGTGCCTCCTGTTCAGGGGGGAGGGGAACTGGGGGAAATAGTGTGATCCCCCAATGTGCTACGTCCTGCCGGTGAAACTCCTCGCTGTCAGGTGAAATGAAGCGGCTGGCGACTGCAAATGTATCGGAGGAAGCGTGTGCTAGTCTACAGATCACTCCAGATCAGCAGAGGCGGTGGAGCAATGACCGGAACAGCAGTGGGAACTGGCAAAGTACAATAGAGACAGAGCGGAGCACGTCATCATTCAGAAGCCACGTCCAAAATGGGGGGAAACACAAACTCCCGTCCAATCCTGGCGTTCTCCTATGCATGGTCGGGTCTTGCACAAAAATATCGTATATATGGAAGATGAACACTACAACTTACTTCATTGACAGCAACATCCACATTTTTCTTCTCGCCAATTCTCAATGGCTTCCTTGTTTTGCTCAGGAGTACAAAAAAAACTGTAACTGTCGATTTTCTACATGTGTTGTCTGCGCAGCCCCACCACACAACAGCTTTTAGCTATGTTTAATTCAAGGAAAATGACACTGGTGTGTGGAAATGAACGGAGCTTTTCCCCCGTGATGGGCGTGGCCTATTTCATGCAGTGTCTCTATTGGGACAGAAGAAAAGAGGGGTGATTTAGAGGAGAGAAAAAACTTGATCAAGGAGTCTGTCAGACAGGGAAGGAGAGACCGAGTAGCATCGGGTCATGGAGGATTGGTCCTGTGTCTCCTGCTCTGTGTATGTGTGAGTAACTCATTGGTCCTGTGTCTCCTGCTCTGTGTATGTGTGAGTAACTCACTGGTCCTTTGTCTCCTGCTCTGTGTATGTGTGAGTAACTCATTGGTCCTGCGTCTCCTGCTCTGTGTATGTGTGAGTAACTCACTGGTCCTGCGTCTCCTGCTCTGTGTATGTGTGAGTAACTCACTGGTCCTGCGTCTCCTGCTCTGTGTATGTGTGAGTAACTCACTGGTCCTGCATCTCCTGCTCTGTGTATGTGTGAGTAACTCACTGGTCCTGCATCTCCTGCTCTGTGTATGTGTGAGTAACTCACTGGTCCTGCGTCTCCTGCTCTGTGTGTATGTGTGAGTAACTCACTGGTCCTGCGTCTCCTGCTCTGTGTATGTGTGAGTAACTCACTGGTCCTGTGTCTCCTGCTCTGTGTATGTGTGAGTAACTCATTGGTCCTGCGTCTCCTGTTCTGTGTATGTGTGAGTAACTCACTGGTCCTGCGTCTCCTGCTCTGTGTATGTGTGAATAACTCACTGGTCCTGCGTCTCCTGCTCTGTGTATGTGTGAGTAACTCACTGGTCCTGTGTCTCCTGCTCTGTGTACAGTATGTGTAACTCACTGGTCCTGTGTCTCCTGCTCTGTGTATGTGTGAGTAACTCACTGGTCCTGCGTCCCCTGCTCTGTGTATGTGTGAGTAACTCACTGGTCCTCTGTCTCCTGCTCTGTGTATGTGTGAGTAACTCACTGGTCCTGTGTCTCCTGCTCTGTGTATGTGTGAGTAACTCACTGGTCCTGTGTCTCCTGCTCTGTGTATGTGTCAGTAACTCACTGGTCCTGCGTCTCCTGCTCTGTGTGTATGTGTGAGTAACTCACTGGTCCTGTGTCTCCTGCTCTGTGTATGTGTGAGTAACTCATTGGTCCTGTGTCTCCTGCTCTGTGTGTATGTGTGAGTAACTCACTGGTCCTGCGTCTCCTGCTCTGTGTATGTGTGAGTAACTCACTGGTCCTGTGTCTCCTGCTCTGTGTGTATGTGTGAGTAACTCATTGGTCCTGTGTCTCCTGCTCTGTGTATGTGTGAGTAACTCACTGGTCCTGCGTCTCCTGCTCTGTGTATGTGTGAGTAACTCACTGGTCCTGCGTCTCCTGCTCTGTGTATGTGTGAGTAACTCATTGGTCCTGTGTCTCCTGCTCTGTGTGTATGTGTGAGTAACTCACTGGTCCTGTGTCTCCTGCTCTGTGTATGTGTGAATAACTCACTGGTCCTGCATCTCCTGCTCTGTGTATGTGTGAGTAACTCATTTGTCCTGTGTCTCCTGCTCTGTGTGTATGTGTGAGTAACTCACTGGTCCTGCGTCTCCTGCTCTGTGTATGTGTGAGTAACTCATTGGTCCTGTGTCTCCTGCTCTGCTCTGTGTATGTGTCAGTAACTCACTGTTCCTGCGTCTCCTGCTCTGTGTATGTGTCAGTAACTCACTGGCCCTGTGTCTCCTGCTCTGTGTATGTGTGAGTAACTCACTGGTCCTGCGTCCCCTGCTCTGTGTATGTGTGAGTAACTCACTGGTCCTCTGTCTCCTGCTCTGTGTATGTGTGAGTAACTCACTGGTCCTGTGTCTCCTGCTCTGTGTATGTGTGAGTAACTCACTGGTCCTGTGTCTCCTGCTCTGTGTATGTGTCAGTAACTCACTGGTCCTGCGTCTCCTGCTCTGTGTGTATGTGTGAGTAACTCACTGGTCCTGTGTCTCCTGCTCTGTGTATGTGTCAGTAACTCACTGGTCCTGCGTCTCCTGCTCTGTGTGTATGTGTGAGTAACTCACTGGTCCTGTGTCTCCTGCTCTGTGTGTATGTGTGAGTAACTCACTGGTCCTGTGTCTCCTGCTCTGTGTATGTGTGAGTAACTCATTGGTCCTGTGTCTCCTGCTCTGTGTGTATGTGTGAGTAACTCACTGGTCCTGCGTCTCCTGCTCTGTGTGTATGTGTGAGTAACTCACTGGTCCTGTGTCTCCTGCTCTGTGTATGTGTGAGTAACTCATTGGTCCTGCGTCTCCTGCTCTGTGTATGTGTGAGTAACTCACTGGTCCTGTGTCTCCTGCTCTGTGTATGTGTGAGTAACTCATTGGTCCTGCGTCTCCTGCTCTGTGTATGTGTGAGTAACTCATTGGTCCTGTGTCTCCTGCTCTGTGTGTACAGTATGTGTGAGTAACTCACTGGTCCTGTGTCTCCTGCTCTGTGTATGTGTGAGTAACTCACTGGTCCTGCGTCTCCTGCTCTGTGTATGTGTCAGTAACTCACTGGTCCTGTGTCTCCTGCTCTGTGTATGTGTGAGTAACTCACTGGTCCTGTGTCTCCTGCTCTGTGTGTATGTGTGAGTAACTCACTGGTCCTGCATCTCCTGCTTTGTGTATGTGTGAGTAACTCACTGGTCCTGCATCTCCTGCTCTGTGTATGTGTGAGTAACTCATTGGTCCTGTGTCTCCTGCTCTGTGTATGTGTGAGTAACTCACTGGTCCTGTGTCTCCTGCTCTGTGTATGTGTGAGTAACTCATTGGTCCTGTGTCTCCTGCTCTGTGTATGTGTGAGTAACTCACTGGTCCTGTGTCTCCTGCTCTGTGTATGTGTGAGTAACTCACTGGTCCTGTGTCTCCTGCTCTGTGTATGTGTGAGTAACTCACTGGTCCTGTGTCTCCTGCTCTGTGTATGTGTGAGTAACTCACTGGTCCTGTGTCTCCTGCTCTGTGTATGTGTCAGTAACTCACTGGTCCTGTGTCTGCTGCTCTGTGTATGTGTGAGTAACTCACTGGTCCTGTGTCTCCTGCTCTGTGTATGTGTGAGTAACTCACTGGTCCTGTGTCTCCTGCTCTGTGTATGTGTGAGTAACTCACTGGTCCTGTGTCTCCTGCTCTGTGTATGTGTGAGTAACTCACTGGTCCTGCGTCTCCTGCTCTGTGTATGTGTGAGTAACTCACTGGTCCTGTGTCTCCTGCTCTGTGTATGTGTGAGTAACTCACTGGTCCTGCGTCTCCTGCTCTGTGTATGTGTGAGTAACTCACTGGTCCTGTGTCTCCTGCTCTGTGTATGTGTGAGTAACTCACTGGTCCTGCATCTCCTGCTCTGTGTATGTGTGAGTAAACTCATTGGCGTGGCGCACCACTTTCACCGAGCAAGGAGGCGAGGAGGAGGCATGAAATCCTTTCATCATTCTGTCGCCTCCTCTCCGTTTCGCTCTGTCTTTTGTCTCCGTGTTTCTTGAACATGTTCTGTCGAGTGTGAAGAAATGGATTGAGGAAAAACACCTACCCTATAACAGTGCTGCATACTGAGCACACACACACACACGCGCGCTGGCTAATTTTCACATCTCAATCAAGTAGGCTCTCACACGAACTGTCAAGGTCCCTCGTGGCTTCAATATCTCAGCCTTGATAAATGATACAAAAATGGAGAGCTTACTTGATGATCATTGTAAATATAGAACAAATTAATTGGATGGTTGGATAATATAATTATCAAATTGACTGATAATCAAGCATTGAAATTAAACTGTCAAAATGATCTATAGCGCTGATATTTTGCTCTCCTATTTTAGTACAAATCCACTGGAGGTAGACTGATAAGAGTGAAGGAGTGAGGGAGGACAAAATGGAGTGAAAGTAAAAAGCGAGACAGCATGAACAAAAGATGATTTAAAAGGCATAGTTCACTTTCAATCACATTCACACTCAGTATTGAGCCTTCTGGAAGTGTCGTTCATTTAATATAATGAAAAATGATTTGGTGGGCAAACTATTTTCTTCTAATATTCAAGTCAGATTTCGACATAGTAGCAGGATGAGGATAGACGCGCTTCCACCCAAACAGCCCAGCAGGCTGGTCCAGTGCGCTCAGAGGAGGTCAATCTGTCAGGAGACACTTCACATATCTTGTCCAAAGTATGATACTGGAGCACACGCATCAAGTCTATAATAGGCTTTTATTAAAGGACTAACGTTTCGACGCCGAGTACGTCTTCATCATATCTGAAGTCTCTCCTGAATGATTTCCACATAGATTTTCACTCGAGTTTAAAGGGATACACCAACATTTTTGGAGATTCGCCTATTTGCCATATTGCCGATAGTTAAAGTAGAATCTAGATGCCTGTATCTTCACTGTACATGCATTAGAAGGTGCAGAAATAACCAAGAGGGTTCCCTCTGTAACCCACGTTACTTCCTCTTTTGCCCGACGCACATGCGCAGTACTGATGACTGCACACAGTGCATGCCCCTCTTGGTTAGTTCTCGCTATGGATTTACTTAGAAAATGACCATTTCCCGTAACTTTGGATGATTATTTCATCACGTGGTGAGTACACGAGTCACAACATGTACATGTGAGTGTTTCTGGCGCTGTTGGAATGTCTATTTTTTGGGCGACTGAACGGGGGTAGGCAGCAGCGGTATCATAGACTGCTATTGTGCTAAGCTAATTAGCAGGGAGGGCTGTACTGCACTTTCTAATGCACGTACAGTGAAGATAAAGGCATCTAGATTCTACTTTTACTATCGGCAAATAGGCGAATCTCCAAAAATGTTGGCGTATCCCTTTAAAAGCACAAGGGATACTCTGTCTTTCCTATTCTATCTAGTTTTCATTACTTTTTCATTATGTACGTTTAAGATGACAGCTTACAGCTAATCACACATAATCATGACACCTTCTGTTATACAGTACATTACATTTGGAATTTAAAAATCATAGTAGTGATTTTACACTCCAGGGGAAAGCTTGTACCATCAACTTATTAGGTTGAGGATCCTCTAGTCTAAATAACATAATGCTGTCAAAACGGTGCAGGGGCAGTTTCTGACACAAACCAAAACTACGACTTGCCTTTACAGAGATCTATGGCTTATCAACATGGTACAAAAGAAGGTACATGGATGATAAAGGAAATCAAAGGGAATTACAAGCCTTGGGAACTTTGAATTTCTGTTTTGTTGTTCAAAATTGCATGACAGTGTGCATAAGGGGCCAGGACATATAAACCAATGAATATTTATAATTTTCCCCAGGTGCTTGATGCATATTTATGATCGGCATTTTGGTCTGGCTGCAGAGACTTTATAGACAACCTGAGCAAAGCGTGTAAACCTGTGGGAACAGCCCCCATGAATAAATATTTATAACACATACAAGTAAACAGAAGAGACTAAATATAATATTGTGCAATATTGATTGATCAGATCCGGCTAAGCTTCCTCAAGGTGGCATTTTCAAGTTAGAAATCTTCACCCCTCACTGTGACATGCTGGGTGAAAACCCTCTCTTCACACCTCACTGTGACATGCTGGGTGAAAACCCTCTCTTCACCCCTCACTGTGACGTGCTGGGTGAAAACCCTCTCTTCACACCTCACTGTGACATGCTGGGTGAAAACCCTCTCTTCACACCTCACTGTGACATGCTGGGTGAAAACCCTCTCTTCACACCTCACTGTGACATGCTGGGTGAAAACCCTCTCTTCACACCTCACTGTGACATGCTGGGTGAAAACCCTCTCTTCACACCTCACTGTGACATGCTGGGTGAAAACCCTCTCTTCACACCTCACTGTGACATGCTGGGTGAAAACCCTCTCTTCACACCTCACTGTGACATGCTGGGTGAAAACCCTCTCTTCACACCTCACTGTGACATGCTGGGTGAAAACCCTCTCTTCATCCCTCACTGTGACATGCTGGGTGAAAACCCTCTCTTCACACACACAGGGGAGTTGCCTCGGCCCTCTCCTCTACTCAATTTTTACAAACGATATGCCATTGGCAGTTAAAGAGGCGTCTCTGACCATGTACGCGGATGACTCTACCCTTTATTATGCTTCCCCCACATGCACAGAGCTCAAGCAGGTTCTGACAAGGGAGCTGAATTGCATATATCTTTGGGTTAAAACAAACAAGCTCTTACTGAATCCATCTAAGACTGTTACAATGGTATTTGGATCAAAGCTAAAGCTAGCTCGAGATCCGAAACTTAATCTAATCATAGAGGGTCACCCTATCCAACAAGTGAAAAAGGCAAAACTACTGGGTATTTGGCTAGACAGTGCATTGTCCTGGTCTGACCATGTTAACAATATTGTCCGCAAAATGGGAGCGGCAGTCGCTGCTGCGAGAAAGTGTGCTCATTTTCTTCCTTCTGTTTTGTTTAATCAAATTGTTTCCTCCTTGGTTCTTTGTCATTTAGACTATTGTTCTGGTGTGTGGTCATCTGCATCAAGGGGCCTCATAAGGAAGTTACAAATAACTCAAAACAAAGGAGCTAGACTTGCACTAAGTTGCTCCTCGAGGACCAATGTTGCCGAAATGCATAGAAAGCTAAGATGGTTTTGTGTGGAGAAAAGACTGACATCCAACACACTTGTGTTTTTTCACAAAGTCATCAACACTCAGATACCTGGATTTATTTCTAGAACAATTGTCTACAGTGCTGAGACTCACCTGCACGCTACTAGAGCGGCCAGCAGGGGGCAGATGACCCTTCCCCTTCCAAGGTCAAACAGCTTAAAAAGAGCTTTAAATTATAGGGCTGTGAAGATGTGGAATAATCTTCCAGGAAACATTTCTTTAATCAGTGGACTGGCTTGCTTTAAGAGAAGCCTACGATCACACCTGCAGGACCAACCAAATATGTGGTAGCAATTGTTTCCAGTGTTTTGATTATGAATGTTTTGACATGACCGTAGGACTGCTATATTTTAATGTAATTTTAATGTTATGAAAGTATTGATGTTTCTAATGTAGGCTATGTTTCTAATGTATGTTTCTAATGTTTCTAATGTATTGATATGATTTTACTAATAATTTGAATGTTTTAATGTTCTATGTTTGTCTATCATGGACCCCAAGAAGACTAGCTCGACGCCAAGGCGTCCAGCTAATGGGGATCCTTTTAATAAATAAACAAATAAACACCTCACTGTGACATGCTGGGTGAAAACCCTCTCTTCACCCCTCACTGTGACATGCTGGGTGAAAACCCTCTCTTCACCCCTCACTGTGACATGCTGGGTGAAAACCCTCTCTTCACCCCTCACTGTGACATGCTGGGTGAAAACTCTCTCCCTCAAGATGCGACATGAAGAAAGCCTCCACACACAGCAGCAGCATACAAAGTAGGAGCGAAACACAGACACCGCTAACCAGACACATTGTGAAGTAAAGCCTTTGTCAGTGTAAAGACTACAGAATGAAACAGGAAGCAGAGGTTAAGTGAGGTAGGCCAAACATGAGAGAGGAGAGAGCAGCACACCAGGAACGGGCTTTCAGAACGGACCCAAATGTGCTGTTTGTCAAATAGAAGAGTGTGAGGCGCCTTCAGAGGAGGAGTGCCTGGCCTCCTCCCAGCGTGTTGGGGGTTAATACAGAGGAGGAGTGCCTGGCCTCCTCCCAGCGTGTTGGGGGTTAATACAGAGGAGGAGTGCCTGGCCTCCTCCCGGCATGTTGGGGGTTAATACAGAGGAGGAGGAGACGGCGCGAAAATGAGGGAGATTGAGACGCGCAATCGCAATTTGATTAGATGGCCGAGACTAATTGTTCCCTGGTGATGTGCGCCGTGCTTTTATCTATGATGGGGAGATAAGAGAGAGGGAGGAACGAGGGAGAGTGGGGCGGGAAGAGGGAGAGAGAGGCAGCGAGAGAGAGGGAGAGAGAGGCAGCGAGAGAGAGGGAGAGAGAGGCAGCGAGAGAGAGGGAGAGAGAGGCAGCGAGAGAGAGGGAGAGAGAGTACACATACAAACACACACATCCCTCCTTATAAACAGGAAAACAGGAGCCTATTCTATGCGTTGCCAAAGAAGAAATTGATCACTGATGAGTATCTCCAGTCCTCTTTCTCATTAGGGAGTCCATGAGAGCTCAACAGATCGGCCTGTTAGTCCCACCGCCATGATATCTCAGTGTGGAATCAGCAGCCGGCAGCCGGGGGAAAACGCTTCAGGGACATGTGGGGATGCATGATGGCTTAAAGATGCCTTCAAGTGCTGTCAGAAATATCTATAAATAGAGCACATATGAAATGACCAAAATAGGTCACAATTATGAGTAAACCTAAAACAAATCAAAGAACATTGACTTTTACCAAATGAATTACTGAAATGTTTTCAAAGATACAGCAAGAACTACCAATTGTTTCTTTACAGCTTTTACAATTGTGTTGCCGTCATTTGCAACCCTTTAGGGGGAGTGCTTGAAGGTGTGATGGGAGCTGTCGTTAGTGTCGCACTGTCTGAGCTCATTTGACAATTTAATCACCTAGATACATTCCAGACACTGAGAACATCCCATAACCAGTCCAATACACCTCACCACTGAGAACATCCCATAACCAGTCCAATACACCTCACCACTGAGAACATCCCATAACCAGTCCAATACACCTCACCACTGAGAACATCCCATAACCAGTCCAATACACCTCACCACTGAGAACATCCCATAACCAGTCCAATACACTTCACCACTGAGAACATCCCATAACCAGTCCAATACACCTCACCACTGAGAACATCCCATAACCAGTCCAATACACCTCACCACTGAGAACATCCCATAACCAGTCCAATACACCTCACCACTGAGAACATCCCATAACCAGTCCAATACACCTCACCACTGAGAACATCCCATAACCAGTCCAATACACCTCACCACTGAGAACATCCCATAACCAGTCCAATACACTTCACCACTGAGAACATCCCATAACCAGTCCAATACACCACACCACTGAGAACATCCCATAACCAGTCCAATATACCTCACCACTGAGAACATCCCATAACCAGTCCAATACACCTCACCACTGAGAACATCCCATAACCAGTCCAATACACTTCACCACTGAGAACATCCCATAACCAGTCCAATACACCACACCACTGAGAACATCCCATAACCAGTCCAATACACCTCACCACTGAGAACATCCCATAACCAGTCCAATACACTTCACCACTGAGAACATCCCATAACCAGTCCAATACACCACACCACTGAGAACATCCCATAACCAGTCCAATACACCTCACCACTGAGAACATCCCATAACCAGTCCAATACACCTCACCACTGAGAACATCCCATAACCAGTCCAATACACTTCACCACTGAGAACATCCCATAACCAGTCCAATACACCTCACCACTGAGAACATCCCATAACCAGTCCAATACACTTCACCACTGAGAACATCCCATAACCAGTCCAATACACCACACCACTGAGAACATCCCATAACCAGTCCAATACACCACACCACTGAGAACATCCCATAACCAGTCCAATACACCTCACCACTGAGAACATCCCATAACCAGTCCAATACACCACACCACTGAGAACATCCCATAACCAGTCCAATACACCTCACCACTGAGAACATCCCATAACCAGTCCAATACACCACACCACTGAGAACATCCCATAACCAGTCCAATACACCTCACCACTGAGAACATCCCATAACCAGTCCAATACACCTCACCACTGAGAACATCCCATAACCAGTCCAATACACCTCACCACTGAGAACATCCCATAACCAGTCCAATACACCACACCACTGAGAACATCCCATAACCAGTCCAATACACTTCACCACTGAGAACATCCCATAACCAGTCCAATACACTTCACCCTAAGACCTAAGCAAAAGTGTTGGATGCAAACAAATGGGTTGTGGTTCAACAAAAAACAAAAAAACATGGTATTCAGTAAATGACAAAACAATCTATGAAAAAATGAGGCTTATTTAATGGTGAAAGCAGCCTCCCACAGGGGAGCATATTACCCACCTTATGTCAGGGCCATAGCATGAAACGCACAGACGTGGAGAGACAACACAAGGCCAATGTGTTCCCATGCACTTCCAAGACATGTGAACCAATGCACAGAGACAGAACCTCCACTCCAGGTTCCACTGTGTGGCTACATGGTGTCTGTGCAATACCAAGCAATTAGTGTGTGACAGAGGACCTCATCTGCACAGCACATATCATGCCAGAGGGTGCTCCCCGAGGCCCCAGTCCAAGCTGGGGCATAGTGAGTGTGTGTGTGTGTGTGTGTGTGTGTGTGTGTGTGTGTGTGTGTGTGTGTGTGTGTGTGTGTGTGCGCGTGTGTGTGCGTGTGTGTGTGTGTGTGTGTGCGTGCATGCGTGCGATGTGATGTGATGTGCGTGCAGGTTAGTGTGTCACACGGACGCTCCCAACCAAGTCTGCAGCACACAGTCAATTAAATGTGCTCTCTCATTAATGAGAACAGTGCCAGGTACAGATGCTTGCCCTGGGGTGAGCATTCATAATTGAAAAGAACTGTGAGAATTCATTTCTAAAATAAGAGGGGCCGTAGCTGAGGACATTTCTCCTGCTTCCCTCCTCTCGTTACAAAGGTCAAAACGAGCCTCAATATTCTCCACTAACTGACTCCATTACTAGCCTCCAACGTCCCATTAAACACATCATGCAGTACATAATAAAGCAAATACACTATTAATTGGGTAGATTAATGTGGCCAATGACGGCTGCAAGAATGAGACCACTTTGAGTGAAAACAATTAGGCTATTTCAGTGGTCCCCAACCACCGGGCTGTGGACCGGTACCGGGCCGCAACGCATTTGGTACCGGGCCGCGAGCCCGGTCAAATTTTTTTTAAATAAAAAATAAATATAGGCTATAATATTATAGGCTGTGTGTGGTAGTTGAAACATAGTTTCAAGTTGACGTTTATTTATGTTTGTAGTTGAAACAAAAACATAAATACTGTAGGCTACATACAGTACAACGCAAAAGGCTGTTATTTACCCTTTGTCCCCACCTGGTGAGTAAATATATATGTAACTAAAACCATTCAAATTGACAACCGGTCCGCAACTTTTTTTCCCATGTATTTACCGGTCCTTGGCACAAAAAATGTTGGGAACCCCTGGGCTATTTAACACAATCCATCAGATTATGTTGAAATTAAGGCATTTTAGCTCCAACAATTGGCTGGGTCTGCATCTTCTGTGATGAACCCTTGGTTTCCACTTGTTGGTGATGCTAAATGGTGCTGCAGGCAGCAAGCTGTCTGCGTTTTACAGTCACACTCCAGTCCAATCACACTCACTGTGTAATCTGTTCAATGTGTTGCGTTCAACAGATCACGTGTTCAGCCCTTTTAAATGAGAGACTCCGTTAACGCCACATCATAACATTGCACATGCACTATGATGCAATGCACATGTTTTATGCCACTTTGGCACTTTGGATAATGCATGTGTGAACTAAAACAGAGCACTTCAGATGCAGCTGTTTGCCTTTTTTTTCAGGATGACAAAAGGTGCAAAGAAATTGCAACGCTACTACGATGCTGTAGGCTGAATGGTGGCTGGATGTGTCCAATCAATCTCAGCAGCTTAAACACTTATGCGGCTTGTTGATCGCTGGGAAAATAGCCTTCTATGCTTTTCATCAGGATGGTGTCTGGTCAGTAAACGCACACCTGCTGACTCCTCAATATGCCTGAGAGCTCAACACAAGTGTGCGGTGCAGATGAAGTGCTTTCGCAGCTTTAGCGGGTGGAGGCTATAGTGCGAGCGGGTGGAGGCTATAGTGCGAGCGGGTGGAGGCTATAGTGCGAGCGGGTGGAGGCTATAGTGCGAGCGGGTGGAGGCTATAGTGCGAGCCGAGCGAGCCAGACTGCTGGCTGTTCACAGACGGTCACAGGCTACTTTCCACTTCCCAGGAGGCCGTGGGACTGCAGTGGCAGCCAGGAGCAACCTGGAGCCTAGCGCTCACGGGCGCAGCATACATATTTTAGCTGTGGCCTGGGGAGCACACACACACACACACACACACACACACACACACACACACACACACACACACACACACACACACACACACACATGGCAAAGACACACTGATGCATGCCTCTAACTTTCACACTTATAATGAAACTGAACTGCAAAATTGGCTCATTAGCATTGACAGACAGAGCCATCAAAATATTAGTCACAAATGTGCAGTGTGTGTGTGTGTGTGTGTGTGTGTGTGTGTGTGTGTGTGTGTGTTTGTGTGTGTGTGTGTGAGAGAGAGAGAGAGAGAGAGAGAGAGAGAGAGAGAGAGAGAATGATTATGTTGAGTGTGTACTCTGTATGGTAGATGGGCATTTTAAGTCACTTCAATATTCAAGTACAGTACTTGCATTAAATTATTATAGAGTACTCGAGTACTCGCAAAAAAGATCAAACGTAAGAATATGGTCTGAAATTGATACCCAAGCAAAACTGTCCAACTGGGAAAAGCACAAACGGAACCAAAGTTTGGCTAATTTCATATAGGCTATAGCTCTGTAAGAATATCTATTACTCATTTATGTAAATTAGCCCATGGCAAATTTACAATCTGAGCGTGTGTGTGTGTGTGTGTGTGTGTGTGTGTGTGTGTGTGTGTGTGTGTGTGTATGTGTGTGTGTGTGTGTGTGTGTGTGTGTGTGTGTGTGCGCGCGCGTGCGTGCGTGCGTGCGTGTGTGTGTGTGTGTGTGTGTGTGTGTGTGTGTGTGTGGTGACCGGCACTTCATTCATCCCTTGGAGACGCTCAGAGCAAGGCCAGCTGCTCATTTCCACCTAGCCTAACACACAGCTTCTGGCCAGTCTCCAGCTTATTACTGACGGGCCTTTTTGTTGCGTTCACGGCTCAGTGATGCCTCCTCCTCTTATCTGCAGCACTGCATTTCCCACGAGGCCGTGCTGCTGGCCGCTATAAGCTCTCCCCCTGCTGGTCTGCTAAGCCCTCGCCGGTTCAGTTCAGCTGGCCCTCTTACAGAGCGGCCGGTCCAAGAGGCCTCCACAGAGACCAGGAGGGAGGGGGGGGGGGCTGACCAGGACCCTGCTGAGATCACAGGGACCAAAGTTGTTTTTTTGCTCCCTCTACAGCATATACTTTGTTTTGATCACATCACTGAGTCTACCTCTACCTAGTGGGTTTGGCTGACCTCAGTGGTGAGACAACTGAACCATAGAACCACTATAGAATGGAAGTTGCCCTTCTCCTCTGCTGCTATGACTTTTCTCCAAGTAAGCATTAAACGGAAAACATGCTACAGCGTCAAAGCCTGGCGAACCTGCTGGCGTGCAGCTCCCCGAAAATGTGACTCGATGCAGCTGACGCGAATAGCACATATCATATAATGTAGATGGGGAGATAACAGGAGAGAGTGAAAGTATATGCACTACAATCTCTCCTTGGGCTAACGTCTAGTCATTGAAATCCTAGTGAAATCACACAATTGACTCATTTTGCTGGGGACTCCCCTGCGACCCCTCATCAAGCTGACGTTGGAGTATCTAGGTCTACCTGCCGTCGGAAAAGGCTCCAAGTCCAGGTTGACCTTGGAGCATGTTCCTCACATTAGGTTTCAGTCAATCTGGGATGCCAAATGGTGCGTCATTGGTAGAGCAGTATGAGAAAAGACAAGGTGAGCAGGAGTTAGCGGGGCATGGTCGGCATGCTAATTATGGCGGAGGGGAATCAGAATCACCGACCCCCCATTTTCATAAACTGACGTCAAGCACTTTCCTCTCGTCTCCTCTGCTCACCTCCGCTGTAGGGATACGATAGGAATGTCTGGCCACAATCAATCAGCTCAGCTCAAATATTAAAAGCATCTACCTCCTTAAACAGCCCGGGCCACGAGGGACGCCGGCTCATAAATCTACGGGCTAACCTTTAGTCACGACAGGCTAAGCTCTCAGCGTGCATGCTTACCTTTATCACTCACCCCAGAGCAATCCTTCCCCCGCCTCCAATAACATCTTGCTAAGCTACGCTAAGCAGCTAATGTCAGTGCTGCACAAAGACAAACTTTTAATAGGTATGCGTGCGTGTGGGAGAGACAAACAAAAAATGAGAAAAAGATGACTTTAAGTGTGTCTGTGTACATGCTGCCCCATTCCTTTTATTTTTGTGCAATCGTCTGTTTCCTCCACTGGTTTAATTTCCCAGAAGATCCAGAAATAAAACATCTCCTCCAGTGGTTGAGCGGGGAGCATCTCCTCAGTTGCTGAGCGTGGAGCACAGTAATGTACACTAAGCATATTATGCCATTATGTTTATGGGGGCAAATAAATTCAGGCATTATGGGACACAATAAAGCTGAGAAGTGTCCCACGTGTCGGGATCATATGGCTGAAAATCCCGCATGTGACATCCCAGCAGATAACCTTCAGCAGAGTACAGTACGCTGAGGTCCTTAGTTTAGTAGATAACCTTCAGCAGAGTACAGTACACTGAGGTCCTTAGTTTAGTAGATAACCTTCAGCAGAGTACAGTACGCTGAGGTCCTTAGTTTAGTAGATAACCTTCAGCAGAGTACAGTACACTGAGGTCCTTAGTTTAGTAGATAACCTTCAGCAGAGTACAGTACGCTGAGGTCCTTAGTTTAGTAGATAACCTTCAGCAGAGTACAGTACACTGAGGTCCTTAGTTTAGTAGATAACCTTCAGCAGAGTACAGTACACTGAGGTCCTTAGTTTAGTAGATAACCTTCAGCAGAGTACAGTACGCTGAGGTCCTTAGTTTAGTAGATAACCTTCAGCAGAGTACAGTACACTGAGGTCCTTAGTTTAGTAGATAACCTTCAGCAGAGTACAGTACACTGAGGTCCTTAGTTTAGTAGATAACCTTCAGCAGAGTACAGTACACTGAGGTCCTTAGTTTAGTAGATAACCTTCAGCAGAGTACAGTACACTGAGGTCCTTAGTTTAGTAGATAACCTTCAGCAGAGTACAGTACGCTGAGGTCCTTAGTTTAGTAGATAACCTTCAGCAGAGTACAGTACGCTGAGGTCCTTAGTTTAGTAGATAACCTTCAGCAGAGTACAGTACACTGAGGTCCTTAGTTTAGTAGATAACCTTCAGCAGAGTACAGTACACTGAGGTCCTTAGTTTAGTAGATAACCTTCAGCAGAGTACAGTACGCTGAGGTCCTTAGTTTAGTAGATAACCTTCAGCAGAGTACAGTACGCTGAGGTCCTTAGTTTAGTAGATAACCTTCAGCAGAGTACAGTACGCTGAGGTCCTTACAGTTTAGTAGATAACCTTCAGCAGAGTACAGTACGCTGAGGTCCTTACAGTAAAGTATAGTTGCTCATTTAGTTTGGCCACTTGACTGCTGGGTGTCTGTCCAAGGTACTTTTGTTAAGGGGGCTTTTGTTATTTCAATGTTTTCTTTAAAACGCCACTGAGAGGATTAGAGGCGTGGCAGGTAGTCTCTTAAAACAGACTGTATCATCTACATCCGGCGAATGCAGCTATATACAGTCTGTACGTTACACCCCCAGAACATGCACAAGGAAGTTGGGAAAAAAACCTTCAGACTGGAAGGACGTTCTACGGAATCCGACCAATCACGACACGCGAATGCGGCATATTGGATTCCGATTGGACTAATGAGCGGAAGACCCGCCTTTCTGCCGGCATATTGGATTCTGATTGGACTAATGAGCGGAAGACCCGCCTTTCTGCTTCCCATTCCGGTTGGTGCATGATTCTCCCCCACGAAGTACAGACGGTATGGCGGAAGCATTTGAAAATTGCGGAAGCCAACTCGTCTGTTCTAAGAGACTACGTGGCAGGAGGAACTTGGTGTTGATTTATCTGAAATTATATGGGACAGGAGTCTGTCTGTGGTCCAACTCTGCTCAGTTAATAATAGCAGACACCAGCTGATCCAATTGAAAGTCGCTCACAGTCTTCATTATTCCAAGCATAAGTTGTACAAGATCTTCCCTTCTGTCTCACCACTATGTGATGATAGGTGTCAGGTGTTAAGAGGGTACACTGTCGATGCTTTTTGGTTCTGCCCTTCACTATCTGGAATCTGGGCCAAAATATTTGATTGGTACTTTAAGGCCTACAAAATAACCCTTCAGCCGGAGGCGGAACTTGCCATCTTCGGCTGCTCGGAATCCTCTCTGCTCTTCCCTACGGCTGTGCAACAGTTTCTGAGACAGTCGCCAAGAGACTCATTCTGAAGGAGAGGAAGTCCACCTCTCCACCTTCTTTTCAGCTGTGGTTGACAGACATGGTCTGAGTTATACGGATGGAGAGACTCAGGTTCCTGAGGACCAACTCACTTAAAAGATTCTCGACTATCTGGGACCCGTTTCTGGCCTACTTTGACGAGGTTAAAAACGACAAGTGACTCACCCAGCTGATTTTTCATGGACCCCTTGCGTGGGATCCCATGAACAACATCTCGTACAAGCACAGCGGCTGGTAGCACCATGTTGTAATATTGGAATGTCGATAATAAGTATGCCTTTTCTTTCTTTTCCTGTGTCTGAGCTTGTTAATTTTTGTTTCTTTTTTGTGTTCTAAGAAAAAAAAAAAAAAAAAAATGCCCCCCCCCGCCACCCCCTCACTGCTGCCACGGCACAGCAGCAGTAGCACAGCAAAGCAGCCAAACGAAATGAGAAACAACTGTAAGACAGGCAGGACTTCCTCTGTCCAGATTTCTATAAGCGCTCATCTGTCAAAAGGGATTTTCTTTTTCACATCAGATAAAATAGCCATGAACAAGATCAAAGGAAGTCTACAAGCGAGGAGTGGGAGTTTAGTCTAAAATGGTAAAAGGTGTGTTAGAAACCCCGGGGATTTGAGTATGAGGTTATTACATCCTTTCAATCTTGCACTCTGACATGTACACACCACCAGAGACTTGACGTGCGCTGTACGAGGAGACAAGTGCAGTCAGAGGAAAGAAACGAACACACAGATTGACAGGCGAACACACAAACACACACATGCTCACAGACAGCACGCATCAGAGACCTAACTAACCCCACCACCGTAGGCATAGGGTGTGTCCATAGTCCACCCCCGGCCTGTTGAAAAATTAACGCCGTGGAACCATGTTCTTCAATGCTTAATAATGTATGAGCAGGTTACAGCGGGAGAATCATGCGGGGGTGGGGGGGGGGGGGGGGTTGAGGGATGGGACAAGACAGGCATGCCAGCACACACACTGACGTTGGTTGAGGGGCGCAATTTAGAGTGGGGGGGGGGGGGTGTGGGCTGAAAGAACATAATTTCGCAACTTTATGCAATTTGACATATATTCAAAGACTCTCTAAATCAGTTTTTGTTTTTGTATTTCCACAAAGAAAAATAGTCTATGACCATAAATCTCCTAAAATAACCTGCATCAACCTCCTGACTGAGAACATGGCTTCGGCTTTCTTAAAACACACACACACACACACACACACACACACACACACACACACACACACACACACACACACACACACACACACACACACACACACACACGCACGCACACACCCAGGTATTGAAGTAAGTGGTGCAGATTTGCAGGTCCGACCCTTCTGCTCCACCCATCTCCCCCCGCTCGTAAGCTACTTCTAAACATGAACTGTGGATTATAACCGTAGAATTAGGTCCAACTATTCCCCGCAGTTACCCTGCTAGACATGACTCAATAAACTCCTTCATTACTTTCTAAACATGAGGGAGAAGCTCCGCAGAAACAATTTTTAAAAGCTCAGAACCAAAATGTGTTTCTGGTGAACAAATTTCCACTTTAAAGAGCATCTGCTCTTTAAGTTCAGTCGCCCCCGTCCGTGCTTCTCTCATCTCTCCCGCCTGGCTGTGGCTGTCCTGACGAGTATCCTCACTCGCTGATCATGAGTTTGCGGTTTAATTCATTAATATGCCAAACGATTAATTAATATAGGTGAACGTTAATACCGGGCACTTGTCACCCAATAGTCTAATGCGCAGTATCATCTCCTTGTTAAATTTTCAAACTGGCAGATGGAAGAAAATAAACAATTAAACTTTTAGGCTACTTGTTTATTCACCAATTTGGCTCTCTTCCAAATAATCCAGCCACGTAACTACGTCCGTTCATGAAATGATGAAATAGCACGGGCACATTGAATGGTTTGTATGTGGCTCGCTTAGCACGTCATCAACGCCCCCACCCGCCTGCCCCCTCCACTGCGCCGGACCATAAACTGTGACCTGCTAAACTAGAGCTGCAGTACCAGCGATGCGGAGGTTGGACTAGCTACTGGGTGGTATTTATGCTCCACAGTCGCGGGAGTGCGCTCAAAACGGAGAAAACATGCTAAACCTGCATCTCATTTGACTAAGGTGTGGTTAAGAACAGGAGTTCACTACATGTTTACAAACAGCTTTTGACACTGTGTGTGTGTGTGTGTGTGTGTGTGTGTGTGTGTGTGTGTGTGTGTGTGTGTGTGTGTGTGTGCGTGTTTTCGAGCTGCTCTCTCCATAGCGTGCCAAAGTCTCGCCAATGAGGAAATAAATTCTCGATTGATTTCCAGACATTTCTTAAACTGTTTGTGCGTGCGTGTGCGTGCGTGTTTTACCGGCTTTGAACCGCTATCGACCTTGAGACGAGAGACGCTCTCTCTGTCTCTGTCTGTGCTGAGTCTGCCGCCCGGGAAGCTGGGAGAGTGGCCTAGGCTAAATCTTGTCCACACACATCCTGTGCTCATCTCGTGCTAGTAACACACATAGTCACTTACAGAAGTGGCTGCACCGCTTCAAAAAGGGGGGTTGCCTGTGGCCCCCCAGCTTGAACATCACTGACATGACATGACATGACATGACATGACATGACATGACATGATATGACAACATGACATCACTGCACACAAGCACACACACAAGTGTCGTGAACGAGGCGTTTGTGGAATCGCCACTCGCATTTCAGGTATGAAATGAGACATGTGCATGTCCCAAATCCAGCTGAGTTTACTGAGTCTGTCGTGGGAATGAACAGAGTGTTGATCTAATGCTCTTGCAGTGATGATGAAGATCAGTACTAGATATAGAGATATGAACAGAGTGTTGCTCTAATGCTCTGGCAGTGATGATGAAGATCAGTACTAGATATAGAGATATGAACAGAGTGTTGCTCTAATGCTCTGGCAGTGATGATGAAGATCAGTACTAGATATAGAGATATGAACAGAGTGTTGCTCTAATGCTCTGGCAGTGATGATGAAGATCAGTACTAGATATAGAGATATGAACAGAGTGTTGCTCTAATGCTCTGGCAGTGATGATGAAGATCAGTACTAGATATAGAGATATGAACAGAGTGTTGCTCTAATGCTCTGGCAGTGATGATGAAGATCAGTACTAGATATAGAGATATGAACAGAGTGTTGCTCTAATGCTCTTGCAGTGATGATGAAGATCAGTACTAGATATAGAGATATAGAAAAAGTTGGTAAAAAAAACCCCACAAGAATATAAACAAGAATCAATGAATGTATGTTTTGTTGTTGCTTTAATATGATGCATACTACAGATTTATATCAGAATACTGCCAGCCCAGATGGTAAAGCCTCCACTATTTCACTATGCTTAGCACAACATATGGGTAGAAAGATACTTGAAGGGAGAAGAGAGAGGATCAGATAAAGTAATGATTCACAACCCGAGGGTCGAGGTCCCTAGGTGGCGCACAAGAAGATTAGAATGGGCCCATTAATTACTGCATTAACCTGGAAAGCTCTGCACTGTTGAGTTTCCAGAGCATTCCTAAAACCCTGCTGTGTTGCTATTCTTAAAAAGTCTTAATTAGCCAGTCAATATGTTCACTCATTCAGGTTTTTGGTCTTGAGCTTTTTGTTTTTCGCCTCCTTTTTGAGTCTCCTGGAGGGAACGATGACCACAGATAACATGAAGTTGCATTTCTACTTGTGATTAGGGGTGTCACGATACACTCAGTTCACGATACGATACGTATCACGATACTGGGTTCACGATAACGATACGATACGATACGATTTTAACAATATTTTTTTAAACTTGAATAATGACAATATATGACTGGAAAAGTAGTATTTTATTTGAAATGCACAAATACAAAACATGCTGTTGTGGGAAATTGTTATTACAATAACAACTAGAAAAAACATGAGATTGGAGATAAGGCTTATCTTGAAATAGAATGAGTTACACCGTCACTTAGATTTACTTTGAACTAAAAGGTTTCTCAGCAGTATAAATTCTCATTATGCATCTTCAGTTTTTCTTCAAACTCAAACAACAAGACTTTTCTTAATCTATTTTTAATGCATCTTCAGTTTTTCCTGTCAAGTAAACAGTTTTGCCAGAAACTCAATTGAATGGTTTATCTCCTGTATAACTTCTCATGTGTCTCTTCAGAGACTTGTTCAACTGAACTACTTTCCACACATTGAACTTCAACAAACAAAGACGTTTCTTAGTCTATTTTTTGGGGGGGGGGGGGGGGGGATTTTTTTTTTTTTTTTTTTTGCGATATGAGATTTCATCTCAACGATACATATCATGACGTTTTACTATCGCGAAATTTCGTGGGACGATATATTGTGACACCCCTACTTGTGATAGAACATTTCAAACATACAAAATCATCTCTTCAGATTCCTACAGTAGTAATTGCTCAGTTCTTTAAGAGCTAAACCAGCACTAGTATCAAACAAAATGTACAAGTGGGCACACATGACTGCCTTTGTCCGAGATAATGTGAATTAATTCAAAATAGTACTTACTTTGAAAGGGGAATTTGGGGCATAATTGTCTAAATTGCCACTTAGTGCGGGTGATTAGTGTAGGTGAATACATGGGGCATTTGATAACTTGGGAGGTTTGAAGGAGAGGCCATTATCCACCATCTCCCCTGGCTCTGCGCTTGTTCACTCTGGAGTATGTGAGAAAACAATTACACTCTATGGCCTTGTTAGAAGGCTTTTAATGGACTGGAATGGGCTTTTTAGTCAGCCTTTGCTATTCCAACATAGTAGCTGTTTAGTGGCTAAAAGAAGAATCCAGAATACCTCAATGAATGGAATTTTAACATGTGTGTCTGTCTGTCTGTCTGTCTGTCTGTCTGTCTGTCTGTCTGCCTGTCGGTCTGTCTGTCTGTCTGCCTGCCTGTCTGTCTGTCTGCCTGCCTGCCTGCCTGCCTGCCTGTCTGCCTGTCTGCCTGCCTGCCTGCCTGCCTGCCTGTCTGTCTGTCTGTCTGTCTGTCTGTCTGTCTGTCAGTCAGTCAGTCTGTTTGTCCCTTCTTCACTCTTCCAGTAGCCTTGTTAAAACCATCTGGACTCATGTTCTGATTCGTTTCATGGATCTGTCTGGACTCTGAGCTGTGCACAGTCATTTCAGTGGGTGGAAGTAGCCAGTCCTTCAGCCAATCAGCGTTGGATCCAGTCAAATCCAAATCCAGAATGGTGAGAAACTCCAATGTTGCATACTCCTGTTCTTGTTTAATTGTTGTTATAGAGTCTATTTTCTGCAATAACTGCACATGTCTGTTTAACTTGACAAACGTTGACGTTACTGCTCGAGGCTGAGAGCCATGGAGGCAGCCATTACTGTTTTGCCAGCGGCGTTCCTGATTGGCTACGATGATTATGTCGTCAACTACGAGGCAGGTCCCAGATTGGCCGATCTGCCTTGTGGATTCTGAAATAGCCCGCCCCGGGGAAGAGGCCTGAATGCCGGCTAATGTTAGTTGACGCGGCGGAGGCAAGTGACTGAACACGATGTAGTGTTTTTTAAGGGGACAGTTAATGAACGCACGCATTGGGGAAAGTATTGTGTGTGTGTGTGTGTGTGTGTGTGTGTGTGTGTATTAGCTACAGAATAAACCTACAGTAACATGGTGTTACTATGTTTAAAACCCACGTAATTATCTTAAGATATGCATTTCTGAAGCATAACCTGCTTTGCAGCTGCATTTGTTGCAGCATTCTTGCAAAACTTCATATCAGCATGTATGTGTGTGTGTGTGTGTGTGTGTGTGTGTGTGTGTGTGTGTGTGTGTGTGTGTGTGTGTGTATTTACATTCAGGCAGCAGGAGGATGCTCGCTAGGGAATGTCACCCCCCCCCCCCCCCCCTGCTGGCATCTTAACAAAGTCGTCACGGAAACAGCGCGGCATGCACACACACGCTCCTCCCTCATCCATCTCATCCCCATCTCCATCGGCTGTGTCGGCTCAGCCTCCACCGCTCACAGAGGCAAAAACCTATACAAACAAGGAGACGCCACCCCCACTTTACATCCCTTCAATACACACACACACACACACACACACACACAGAACACACAGACAGAACGCACACACACACACACACACAGAACACATACACACAACACAGCCAGAACGCGCACACACACACACACACACACACACACACACAGAACACACAGACAGAACGCACACACACACACACACACACAGAACGCACACACACACACACACACAGAACACACAGACAGAACGCACGCACACGCACACACACACACACACACACACACACACACACACACACACACACACACACACACACACACGTTGTAAGCCCCCCTGGGATAAATGTGATCATCGTTCTGTCCCCTCTGTCCTTACCTAATGAAGGGCATGTCTAAATAAAGCCAAGGGAATGGATGAGGCTGCTTTGGCTGCTCAGCGGGCCAATTAGCTCCTCCTTACCTCCACACCATACGTTTCTCTCTGTTCTCCTGCTGTGCTCCTCCTTACCTCCACACCATACGTTTCTCTCTGACCTCCTGCTGTGCTCCTCCTTACCTCCACACCATACGTTTCTCTCTGTTCTCCTGCTGTGCTCCTCCTTACCTCCACACCATACGTTTCTCTCTGTTCTCCTGCTGTGCTCCTCCTTACCTCCACACCATACGTTTCTCTCTGTTCTCCTGCTGTGCTCCTCCTTACCTCCACACCATACGTTTCTCTCTGTTCTCCTGCTGTGCTCCTCCTTACCTCCACACCATACGATTCTCTCTGTTCTCCTGCTGTGCTCCTCCTTACCTCCACACCATACGTTTCTCTCTGTTCTCCTGCTGTGCTCCTCCTTACCTCCACACCACACGTTTCTCTCTGTTCTCCTGCTGTGCTCCTCCTTACCTCCACACCATACGTTTCTCTCTGACCTCCTGCTGTGCTCCTCCTTACCTCCACACCATACGTTTCTCTCTGTTCTCCTGCTGTGCTCCTCCTTACCTCCACACCATACATTTCTCTCTGTTCTCCTGCTGTGCTCCTCCTTACCTCCACACCATACGTTTCTCTCTGTTCTCCTGCTGTGCTCCTCCTTACCTCCACACCATACGTTTCTCTCTGACCTCCTACTGTGTTCCTCCTTACCTCCACACCATACGTTTCTCTCTGTTCTCCTGCTGTGCTCCTCCTTACCTCCACACCATACGTTTCTCTCTGTTCTCCTGCTGTGCTCCTCCTTACCTCCACACCATACGTTTCTCTCTGTTCTCCTGCTGTGCTCCTCCTTACCTCCACACCATACGTTTCTCTCTGTTCTCCTGCTGTGTTCCTCCTTACCTCCACACCATACGTTTCTCTCTGTTCTCCTGCTGTGCTCCTCCTTACCTCCACACTAGAGGTCTTCAGGGGTCCAAAATCACCTAATGGACCCGGGGAATTTGTGCCCGAACCCGTAATGGACCCGTCTATTATTAGAAATCTGAGACCCGGTCCCGTTCAGAACCGACAAATGTCGGACCCGGACCCGGAGTGGACCCGTCTATTATTAGAAATCTGAGACCCGGCCCCGTTCAGATCCCAGAAATACCGAGGCAGAGACTAGTGGTGTCGACGTCAAAGTTGCTTGTTAACTGCTACAAGTTGTATATCAAATGAAACTTTGTGCATCTTTATTAACTAACGTTATAGCATTCTCCCCTGGTTGATGCTGCCTAACGCTAGTTAGATAGTACAGTGGCAGTCTCTCTATGCTACCGCCGTTCCTTCGCCCAAAAACACAACAGCGCTAGAAACAATCACATACATGTTGTGACTTGTGTACTCACCATGCGATCATCGAATAATAATCCAAAAGTACGGGAAACAGTCATCTTCAATTAAATCCATAGCGAGAGGAACCAGCAAGAGGGTTACCTCTCTGCAACGAAAATCACTTCCCTCGTTTGCCTGAGGCGCATGTCTGCGCATGTGTGCGCATGTGGTCACATGCGCCTCATGTAAACGAGGAAGTAATTTTCATTGCAGATGGGAACGCTCTTTGCTAGTTATTTTCTCTATGGTTTTACTTGCAGTTTGTGACAACAAGCCTCAGGTGTGCGGTTTTGATGCGTTTCTCTCGTGATCAGCGCTGATCGCCGGGCCCACTCGGGTCTTATTGGACCCGGCATTTCACTGTCAGAGCCCCGAGACCCGTGACAATCGCTACCGGAACCGACCCAGACCCGGAGTCACTTCTTTTGAATGGACCCAGACCCGGCCGGGTCCGGGTCGGAACCTCGGGTATTCGGGGGGTCGGGCATACCCGAAGACCTCTACTCCACACCATATGCTTCTCTCTGTTCTCCTGCTGTGCTCCTCCTTACCTCCACACCATACATTTCTCTCTGTTCTCCTGCTGTGTTCCTCCTTACCTCCACACCATACGTTTCTCTCTGTTCTCCTGCTGTGTTCCTCCTTACCTCCACACCATACGTTTCTCTCTGTTCTCCTGCTGTGCTCCTCCTTACCTCCACACCATACGTTTCTCTCTGTTCTCCTGCTGTGTTCCTCCTTACCTCCACACCATACGTTTCTCTCTGACCTCCTGCTGTGCTCCTCCTTACCTCCACACCATACGTTTCTCTCTGTTCTCCTGCTGTGCTCCTCCTTACCTCCACACCATACGTTTCTCTCTGTTCTCCTGCTGTGCTCCTCCTTACCTCCACACCATACGTTTCTCTCTGTTCTCCTGCTGTGTTCCTCCTTACCTCCACACCATACGTTTCTCTCTGACCTCCTGCTGTGTTCCTCCTTACCTCCACACCATACGTTTCTCTCTGACCTCCTGCTGTGCTCCTCCTTACCTCCACACCATACGTTTCTCTCTGTTCTCCTGCTGTGCTCCTCCTTACCTCCACACCATACGTTTCTCTCTGTTCTCCTGCTGTGTTCCTCCTTACCTCCACACCATACGTTTCTCTCTGTTCTCCTGCTGTGCTCCTCCTTACCTCCACACCATACGTTTCTCTCTGTTCTCCTGCTGTGTTCCTCCTTACCTCCACACCATACGTTTCTCTCTGTTCTCCTGCTGTGCTCCTCCTTACCTCCACACCATACGTTTCTCTCTGTTCTCCTGCTGTGTTCCTCCTTACCTCCACACCATACGTTTCTCTCTGTTCTCCTGCTGTGCTCCTCCTTACCTCCACACCATACGTTTCTCTCTGTTCTCCTGCTGTGTTCCTCCTTACCTCCACACCATACGTTTCTCTCTGACCTCCTGCTGTGCTCCTCCTTACCTCCACACCATACATTTCTCTCTGTTCTCCTGCTGTGCTCCTCCTTACCTCCACACCATACGTTTCTCTCTGTTCTCCTGCTGTGCTCCTCCTTACCTCCACACCATACATTTCTCTCTGTTCTCCTGCTGTGCTCCTCCTTACCTCCACACCATACGTTTCTCTCTGACCTCCTGCTGTGCTCCTCCTTACCTCCACACCATACATTTCTCTCTGTTCTCCTGCTGTGCTCCTCCTTACCTCCACACCATACATTTCTCTCTGTTCTCCTGCTGTGCTCCTCCTTACCTCCACACCATACGTTTCTCTCTGACCTCCTACTGTGTTCCTCCTTACCTCCACACCATACGTTTCTCTCTGTTCTCCTGCTGTGCTCCTCCTTACCTCCACACCATACGTTTCTCTCTGTTCTCCTGCTGTGCTCCTCCTTACCTCCACACCATACGTTTCTCTCTGTTCTCCTGCTGTGCTCCTCCTTACCTCCACACCATACGTTTCTCTCTGTTCTCCTGCTGTGCTCCTCCTTACCTCCACACCATACGTTTCTCTCTGTTCTCCTGCTGTGCTCCTCCTTACCTCCACACCATACGTTTCTCTCTGTTCTCCTGCTGTGCTCCTCCTTACCTCCACACCATACGTTTCTCTCTGTTCTCCTACTGTGTTCCTCCTTACCTCCACACCATACGTTTCTCTCTGTTCTCCTGCTGTGCTCCTCCTTACCTCCACACCATACGTTTCTCTCTGTTCTCCTGCTGTGCTCCTCCTTACCTCCACACCATACGTTTCTCTCTGTTCTCCTGCTGTGCTCCTCCTTACCTCCACACCATACATTTCTCTCTGACCTCCTACTGTGTTCCTCCTTACCTCCACACCATACGTTTCTCTCTGACCTCCTACTGTGCTCCTCCTTACCTCCACACCATACGTTTCTCTCTGACCTCCTACTGTGCTCCTCCTTACCTCCACACCATACGTTTCTCTCTGACCTCCTACTGTGTTCCTCCTTACCTCCACACCATACGTTTCTCTCTGACCTCCTACTGTGCTCCTCCTTACCTCCACACCATACGTTTCTCTCTGACCTCCTACTGTGCTCCTCCTTACCTCCACACCATACGTTTCTCTCTGACCTCCTACTGTGTTCCTCCTTACCTCCACACCATACGTTTCTCTCTGACCTCCTACTGTGTTCCTCCTTACCTCCACACCATACGTTTCTCTCTGACCTCCTGCTGTGCTCCTCCTTACCTCCACACCATACGTTTCTCTCTGACCTCCTACTGTGTTCCTCCTTACCTCCACACCATACGTTTCTCTCTGTTCTCCTGCTGTGCTCCTCCTTACCTCCACACCATACATGGAGCATAAAAGAGGGAGATGAAAAGAAGGAAGGAGAATGGAGGAGCAGAACAATTAAAAGACTGGAAGCACAACACATTTTCTAAAGGCTAAACTCTATAATAAGTGGATGTGGATTATATACTGTAGATCAGTGCACACAGGAACTCTTCAGCCAGAAGCCATATTGGGTGGGGATCAGGACTGGATATTGTGTTGCACAGGAGCTGGCAGGAAGCAGGGTCGCCACATACTGCGCTCTGTGCCAGTTTCCTGTCAATCTGTCATGCCAAGTGGGAGGCAGAGGAAGCTAGCCAAGTGGCAACCTGTTGCTCCCCGGCCCGCGTTAATGATTTCTAGTTTTTTTTAGCACACCGGTTAATGGATCCCATCATAGCCCAATGGCCTCGTAAACACTGGGCCAGTTCTGAGCTGTGAAAGGCAGAGGCAAGACGAGAAGTAGGGCCAAAAGCAGCACCAGCCAGAAACACATCAATGGAAGGCGTGTGAAGGGTTCATGTTGAGAGTGCATGTGCAAATGTCTGCCCGGGTGTGTGTGTGTGTGTGTGTGTGTGTGTGTGTGTGTGTGTGTGTGCGCGCGCGCGCGCGCGCGCGCGTGCATGTGTGTTACAGTACAGCTGCATCCAAGCAGGCCTCCAGGGGCACCTTTCTGTCGATCAAAGTACAAAGCTCATACCTCTCAAACGTCACGAGGGACTAGCGGATTTCTCTTTCCTGTCGAGCATCCTGACTCCTCCCACCCCAAAGCTTCAATATGCTCTTTGAGTGACATGTTCATAACGTAGCTCGTTAATTCAATAACATTCTGCGCTAAGTGGCAGCTGGTTTCCTTACCCCCCGCCCTCCCTCTCAGGTGACAACCATGCCATTAATGCACCTCCCAGGTGACTGACAGCTTTCTTGACAGGAAGTGTTTCGGCTGTATTGTGATTGACACATGCCTGCCTCCCGCCCCTATAACTATGTCTCCCATTGTCTGGTGAGTATCTGTCTAACAGTGGACACTCAAAACACGCCCTCCGGCACTCCACTGCCTCCCAGCGAGTTACTCACCACCACTTTATATAACAGCACCCCCAAAAAAAGAAAGGGAAAATAAAACAGCAGAATTTGTGGCCTTCAAGTTCCGTAACATGCAATCCAGATTTCAAATTGATTGCTTATTTTGCATGGTGCCTTGCACTCCTCAAGAAACCACACAGAAATCAGTGTTGTCGTGCGGTTTCCCTCATGTGCACATCAGTGCTAAAAATGGAGACATTCCATGCTGCCGGGGACAAAAACATGCATTTACAGGGCTGCATAAAGCTGTGTTAGAAGAACAGCTAATTTAGCTGCTCTGCTCAGACAAGCAGTAGTTTGTCCTGCTCTGTAGCTGTGCCATGCAGTGGCATCCAAAGTTAGACTGGTACGACCTATACACCCACGACTGCGTGGCCACCCAAACCTCAAACACCATCGTGAAGTTTGCGGATGACACAGCAGTGGTGGTGCTGGATCTCCAGTGGCGACGGGACAGCGTACTACAGGAAAGAGGTGGCTGTCCTGGAACATATGGTGCCAGGACAACCATCTCTCCCTGAACGTCTCTCCCAAGACCAAGGAGGTTACTCAACAACCTGTTCTCCCTGCTACCATCAGGGAGGAGATACAGAAGAACCCCAAAAACCCAGACAAGCAGGCTGAGGAACAGTTTCATCCCCCAAGCCACCAGACTCCTAAATAATAAATAAATCACACCTAGTAATGACTCAAACCCCTCGGCAATATGCAATATTATATATGGGCAACAGCAATATTATGTACAACTACAGATTTGTAATATTGATGAGGATGTTCTGATGCAGATGTACCAATAAGACACAAGTATGACTGATGATGACATAGATGTTGATGATGACGATGAGGCAATGATGATGATGATGACGGTAACGATATGTAACGGAACACAACACAGCTCAAGAATGTCACACGTGTGTCTTGTACATCGCTTGGCAATAAACATCTTGTATCTTGGACCACACTGGAGAAAAATATAGTTGAGATGAATCCCATGATGGGGGTCACACCGTGAGTGTGTGAATGTAAGGCTATTTGAGAACCGGATTTAAAGTTGCAGGTTTTAATTATTACTAGTTTGGCCAATTACAGAACACACACACACACACACACACACACACACACACACACACACACACACACACACACACAGAGCAATTCAAATAGCAACTGCTTGGAAATGTAAGTTACACTAAAATTAATTCAAACTGGGAGGGGAGGAAGTGCTTTATATATGGTACAGGCACAAGCCTTAAGTCTGCCTTGCTTCAAACACGTTCCAGTGCTCCATCATACAGTATATATGCTAGTGGAAGCATGGCTGATGGCTTGAGCAGACACGGTGGCCTGGTGATGAATGGTCCCGGGACTCTGGGGTCCCTTCACACAGGTCCTGCAAACCTGGCCGCCTAATGACGCTGCAAAGAGAGCTGGGCTTGGAGCATCCATCAGAGGCCCGGCGCTCATCACTGTCTACGCACACATCGCAAACCCCATTGCCAATGCAATGTGAGGCTTCACCTGTCCTTTACCTATCCTAAAGCCACTCCCCAGCTTCTCTCATCAACGCCCTGATGACCCCTCTCTCTGCACGCACCTTCCATTCACCTGCACCACCACCCCCCCCACACATACACACCCACACACACACACACACACACACCCCTTCCCCAGATTACGACAGAAACGATCCGCTCATCAGGTGACATTGACCTTTGGCATGGGGAGGAGGCGGGGAGAGTGTGTGGCCTGATGGCTCTAAATGGGGGAGAGAGAGAGATGGAGACACAGAGAGAGAGAGATGGAGAGAGAGAGGAGAGAGATGTAGAGAGAGAGAAAGATGGAAAGAGAGAGAGATAGAGAGAGAGATAGAGAAAGATAGAGAGAGAGGAGAGAGAGAGAGAGAGGGGGGGGGGGGGGGGTGGAGCGGGGAGATGCAGAGGTAGTCAAATTGTGCTCCCTTGTTGCTGCTGAAGGTCAGAGCCATCTGTCACTCTGTCATGAGCACCATGGTGGAACAACCGGGGAAACCTCTGATTGACATCCTATCAGCTGTCTTTTTGTATCCCCATGTACACACTATCACACACACACACACGCACACACACACACACACACACACACACACTCACACACACACACTACATGCCACACTCGTGCGCACTCTCTCTCACACACAAAGACACACACTCCTATCACCTTACCATATCAGAGGGCCCTCCATTCGTCACAGCCTTTCCCCCGTGGCAGTGGCGAGACACGCTCCATTTCTCTCCCACCTCATGCAGACACAGTTCAGGTGTGGCGGCGCGTACGGGCCAACATTAAGTATGTATTCACCGTCACAGCACACATCAAGTATGTATTCACCGTCACAGTAGAACAGTACATCAGTCTCTGACTGCCATGGAGACTAATGACTCCTCTTAACAGTATACAGTATGAGGCACTCTCTCTCTGTGCGGCCAACAGGTCTGGCACTATATGACCCTATTTGGATGCATGCAGTACATCAGGATACACAAAGGGGGCGTCAGTGCCACAACACAACGGCATTAGAATGGCAGCTGAGAAAACGGAGGGTTTTGTCAAAACAGATGCAAGATGGCTGCTTGAAGGAACAGAAGGAAGGAGCCTGGAGGCCTGCCGGCTCCTCCAGCCAAGGCTTTGGCAGTGGGCCATTGTGTTCTGAACATCTAGCTGCTGCTACAATACCACTGTGCTGGGACAGAGAGACTAGAAGACTATTCAAGTCTCCACTACAGCAGTTCACACAACATGCTGGGAAGCTGTTCACAATTAAAAAGATGGACGTCACACAGGATGAGGGATCACACACACTGTCACACACATAGGATGAATCAACGTGACGTCACTTAAAGTGTAACTAACCCCCAAAACACTTTTTTTCAGCTTTTAACCAATATATATGACTTTGGGGGTGATGTGTGAAGAATTCTGGTCAAAATTTCCACATTTGACACCAAACTGTTGTCATTTTACCATTTGTATCATTTTTCAGCAGCATACCTGGCATAAGCGCCCTCTAAGGGTGGAACACTGCTTTTTTTTTTCTTCCTCAAATGAATGGGAGATTTGGTACAACCTGTCCCCAAAGACTATGGGATTTCAAGATAGTTACTCCCCTACCCCCCCTGTACCCTTTCGGCTCCTCACAACTCCAAGCCTATTCCTATTGAAGTTTGCTCTTAAAATACTGAACCAAACATCGTCAAAGTTGGCACATGTCTTAATTATAGTTAGTTTCCCGCTGAATGTGTCATTACTTTATTAATATCTTACCTGGATAAGCTCGAATGATGATGTTTATATTATCAGTCCGAGTTGGAAGCACTGTCTCCAGCCCAGTCAGGCGGGAGAGTCGTACTGTATCCTCATCATCCTCATGCACGAGCCCCAAGCTCCGGGGGCGCGCGCAGCAGCAGCTGTGCTCTCTGTGCTCAGAGCAGAGAGAGCACAGTCTGACATTTCCACAAACAAATCTCATGGCAGTTTAGCGCACATGTAAAATATAACGCTATACTACGACGTGACAACGTGACAAAGCTTCTCTAAACACATCGGCTACTATCATATATTTCCCTGCATCCCTCCTACTGTGATTATATCGGTATTGATTTTGGACAGACTGAATGCGCGGAGGAGGAGGAGAGATCTGCAGCTGTGCCCTGAGAGACACTCGCCTCGCTCCGACTATAGCAGGCTACTCAGCTACTGACGCTGTGCCCGTCTGTGAAAAGCGTCCTGTCCAGTCGCACCTTCGCAAACAGATGCGGGATTCCCTCAATCCTGTACCCAATCTCAGACTGTATTGAGCAGAAAAATCGCACACCAGCTATTTCTGTCTGTGTTTGTTTGTTGCTCCGTGAGGTTACAGAGCGCCCCATGCAGGAGCCAGGCTGTTTCGCCAGCCAGGGTCTGGCAGGAGGGAGGAGGCGCAGCAGCCTGCAACTGCGCTGAGAGGAAAACTTTTGCACAACTTTTAACACATTCACTGCCAACAGTTTTTTTTTTACTGTAGGTAGCTTCTGCCAAGGGTTTTTTTGAGGATTCTGGCTCATCTTTCAAGAGCCGAGGATTATTTTCTGCTAGGACTTTGTGAACACAAAATATCTCAAAATAACTAATAGAATGTGTGCTTTCTCTGTCTAAAAGAGTTAGTTTGTAGAGTTAGTAGTTATGTAGGCATTAGCAGTTGAATACAGCATGGTTTCAGCGTCTGAAAAGGAAAGCTGAGATAAATGCCTTTTTGTGAAATTCGATAGAACAGTCACTTTAACCATTTATTTTTGGCATCAGTAAGACATCAGACATCTAAACAATAGTTCTGAACAATAATTTCCTCCATAACAGCACCCCCACCCCCCTCTCCTTCAAACTCCTCCCTCCGTGGGTGTGTCTCTGGTGGCTTTGCAGCGTTTGTCACAAGCGAGTTTCTGCTGCCTGTCTGTGCTGCCTGGCTGCTGGCGGCCCCTCACGGGCGAGTCTGGATGGGGCTCGTTCGTTTCTTGGGGTTTCGGTTGAGAGCTTTGATGAAGCTTTGTGCGATTCTGGGCTTTATGCTGCGTGTTTCAAAGTGTGTTGCACCCAGTCTATTTTTGGAACCCCCCACCGTTGTGCGCCACCGTTGTGCGCCAGCGCGAAAGCGTTTTCGCCAAACCATTCTACAGTATGAGAATGGTTTCCTCACGCTTTTCCCTGCAGTTTTGGCTTGGCTTTCTCTAGTCTGGAGAGCACTGTCGCCACTTAGTGGGTCGGTGGAATGGGTTGTACACGTTTGGGTTGTACCCCTTTTTTTTTTTTGACGAGATAACTCGTCGACGGCAGTCAACCGTTGGATTTTTTTTAACGAGATAACTCGTCGACGGCAGTGAACGTGTTAACAAGAATCACGAAAAGCCCCCAAACTAAAATGAAAAAGGGACTTCATGGCAAGTTGGACGAGGGAATGACGTAGAGAAATCTCGCATTGTGTTACCCCAGAACGGGGGGTTTGTCGTATTGTGCGGTGTGCTGCGGTAAACGAGCCTCGCCTCACTTTGCTCTTATCGATAAGACGCCCACATACACATACATGGAAAAAAATAATAAAATTTCTAGTTCGCCACTGAATTACCAAATTTATATAACTTTCAACCATTTTAAGCAACGCTGTTTCCATACAGACCACCAGCGTTGGCTAGTTGTTGATATTTATAAAGATATTGCCCCTCTCAAATAAATTATTTTTGAGGCGGTAGGCAAACTGTAATGGCGTCGATTTCCGAAAAAAAATCTTGACTTGAACACAGCCAAAGAGTCTAGTATAGACAAGAGTATATGTCATTTCTTGGTTTTTTCCATAGGTATTTTCAAATCACTGTTCTGATGCATATCTGGGGGGTTAGTCCCCCTTTAACCTTACTATAGTCACATTTACTATAGTTTCACTCTCAGTCACTCTCACTCTCAGAAACATGGTTGGAAAAATTGCGTCAGGACAAATGTCCAGAGTCGACTCGGCAGTCTTCAGCTCGTTATTAAAGAACACTGAAGGTTGGGAACGTGCGTATCATGTATTTCATCTGGTTTCCGTTGCTCTACAATGCTTCCAGGCATGCTAATGAAATAGTTAGTCATGGCTCAGTGCTAAAACTCTCTAAGGTCATGCTCTCTCCTCACTCTGGCTCTCTAAAACTCTCTAAGGTCATGCTCTCTTCTCACTCTGGCTCTCTCCCTCTAAAACTCTCTAAGGTCATGCTCTCTTCTCACTCTGGCTCTCTCCCTCTCCCTGTGCCCTCTACCTGTCCACAGGGATCTAAGAGCACCAACAGCAGGTTAGCGTCCCCGCTGCAATTAGCCGAGTCTGTCCTATTCTTACCTGCCGCATTGGGCTTCTTTTATGATGCAGATCAGAGCCGAGCGGCGCCCTGTGATGCATTGTCCTGGCAAGAAGAATGCTGTCATTGTGGGAAAAAGGGCAGAGTGGCCTTTGCCAAGCGGGGCCGACGAGACGAGATGGAGGGTCCCTTCAAATGCACGACACCAGGAGGGGCTCGCGTCTGCCATTTACGCCCCAGACGAGGGTCACGCCACACGGCCTCCTCGCTTCCACTTTGTTCACGCTTACTCATCTCCCTCCCTTCACCTCCATTCTTTCACTTCCCTCCACCCACCATCCACCTCCACCCACCATCCATCCATCTCCACCCACCATCCACCTCCACCCACCATCCACCTCCACCCACCTCCACCCACCATCCATCTCCACCCACCATCCACCTCCACCCACCATCCACCTCCACCCACCATCCATCTCCACCCACCATCCATCTCCACCCACCATCCACCTCCACCCACCATCCACCTCCACCCACCATCCACCTCCACCCACCTCCACCCACCATCCATCTCCACCCACCATCCACCTCCACCCACCATCCATCTCCACCCACCATCCATCTCCACCCACCATCCACCTCCACCCACCATCCATCTCCACCCACCATCCATCTCCACCCACCATCCACCTCCACCCACCATCCACCTCCACCATCCATCCACCTCCACCCACCATCCACCTCCACCCACCATCCACCTCCACCCACCATCCACCTCCACCCACCATCCACCTCCACCCACCATCCATCTCCACCCACCATCCACCTCCACCCACCATCCACCCACCATCCATCTCCACCCACCATCCACCTCCACCCACCATCCACCTCCACCCACCATCCACCCACCATCCATCTCCACCCACCATCCATCTCCACCCACCATCCACCTCCACCCACCATCCATCTCCACCCACCATCCATCTCCACCCACCATCCACCTCCACCCACCATCCATCTCCACCCCCACCTTCCATTTCTTCGCTCACTTAGGCAAGTGAACAAGCTGCACTCCCTCCGAGTGACTGGGCCTGAGCAGATGTTTAATAAATGTGGCGTCATTGCCAAAGGATGGAAAATTAATTAGGTTGTGACGTGTTATATGGTGCTGGGAGTAGAGGAACAGAAAGGGAGAGAAATAAAACATGAACCTTAAAAGGAACTGTGGAATAAGAATGAGGACTCATTTATTTCTCTGAGGAGACCAGGCGCAGTGGCACTGTTTTGATCGGAGGGGGACAGATGGGCTCGAGTGCTGGTGAGAGAGTGTTGTTACGACAGGACTACAACAAGCAGTGCTGGTGAGAGAGTGTGTCGTTACGACAGGACTACAACAAGCAGTGCTGGTGTGAGAGTGTGTCGTTACGACAGGACTACAACAAGCAGTGCTGGTGAGTGAGAGTGTGTCGTTACGACAGGACTACAACAAGCAGTGCTGGTGAGAGAGTGTTGTTACGACAGGACTACAACAAGCAGTGCTGGTGAGAGAGTGTTGTTACGACAGGACTACAACAAGCAGTGCTGGTGAGAGAGTGTTGTTACGACAGGACTACAACAAGCAGTGCTGGTGAGAGAGTGTTGTTACGACAGGACTACAACAAGCAGTGCTGGTGAGTGAGAGAGTGTTGTTACGACAGGACTACAACAAGCAGTGCTGGTGAGTGGGAGAGTGTCGTTACGACAGGACTACAACAAGCAGTGCTGGTGTGAGAGAGTGTTGTTACGACAGGACTACAACAAGCAGTGCTGGTGTGAGAGAGTGTTGTTACGACAGGACTACAACAAGCAGTGCTGGTGAGAGAGTGTTGTTACGACAGGACTACAACAAGCAGTGCTGGTGAGAGAGTGTTGTTACGACAGGACTACAACAAGCAGTGGTGGCGAGTGAGAGTGTGTCGTTACGACAGGACTACAACAAGCAGTGCTGGTGTGAGAGTGTGTCGTTACGACAGGACTACAACAAGCAGTGCTGGTGAGTGAGAGTGTGTCGTTACGACAGGACTACAACAAGCAGTGCTGGTGAGAGAGTGTTGTTACGACAGGACTACAACAAGCAGTGCTGGTGTGAGAGTGTGTCGTTACGACAGGACTACAACAAGCAGTGCTGGTGAGAGAGTGTTGTTACGACAGGACTACAACAAGCAGTGCTGGTGAGAGAGTGTTGTTACGACAGGACTACAACAAGCAGTGCTGGTGAGAGAGTGTTGTTACGACAGGACTACAACAAGCAGTGCTGGTGAGAGAGTGTTGTTACGACAGGACTACAACAAGCAGTGCTGGTGAGAGAGTGTTGTTACGACAGGACTACAACAAGCAGTGCTGGTGAGAGAGTGTTGTTACGACAGGACTACAACAAGCAGTGCTGGTGAGAGTGTGTTGTTACGACAGGACTACAACAAGCAGTGCTGGTGAGAGAGTGTTGTTATGACAAGACTACAACAAGCAGTGCTGGTGAGAGAGTGTTGTTACGACAGGACTACAACAAGCAGTGCTGGTGAGAGAGTGTTGTTACGACAGGACTACAACAAGCAGTGCTGGTGAGAGAGTGTTGTTATGACAGGACTACAACAAGGAGTGCTGGTGAGAGAGTGTTGTTACGACAGGACTACAACAAGCAGTGCTGGTGAGAGAGTGTTGTTATGACAGGACTACAACAAGCAGTGCTGGTGAGAGAGTGTTGTTACGACAGGACTACAACAAGCAGTGCTGGTGAGAGAGTGTTGTTACGACAGGACTACAACAAGCAGTGCTGGTGAGAGAGTGTTGTTATGACAGGACTACAACAAGCAGTGCTGGTGAGAGTGTGTCGTTACGACAGGACTACAACAAGCAGTGCTGGTGAGAGAGTGTTGTTACGACAGGACTACAACAAGCAGTGCTGGTGAGAGAGTGTTGTTACGACAGGACTACAACAAGCAGTGGTGGTGAGTGAGAGTGTGTCATTACGACAGGACTACAACAAGCAGTGGTGGCGCGGATGACAAAATATACTTCACACTGATGAAGATGAGAGAAGGTGGAAGACAGGCACTTGTGAGGCCAATTTGGACTGAGTGTCCTGCTCTGAAGTGTTCATTAGTCATCTCAGGTCTTCAAGGAGCCTTACACCTGCAAGATCCCTCACTGAACAAATGACAATCTTATGCAGCTTACAGTTACATCATCGACAATTGTTAATGTATCTAGTTATTGTATTATTTTTCATGCAAATTAAATGGCTGCATCTGTTCTGTATCATGGAGTACATGAAGTATTATTATCAGTAGTGTTATCATTAGCTGCGACCAGCAGCTGGAAAAGTCACTCTTTCGGTTGGTTGGTCCATAAGAAGTTCAGCACCCTTTAGTGGGCACAGTTTTCACCCTAGGAGGCTGACATTGAGCTGGATTGGTGGTTGTGTTCTCCTAGCGAGAACACAAGACACAAGAAAAGAAAAAAAACATACATATACTGACATTCAATATTACATGATTACCAGCCGCACAAGGTGTTTATGTGCTTGTGAGAGATATTGTTCCTGGGATCTCACACAAGGGGTCCATGAGAAACCAGCCAGGCAAGTTACCCGTCACCCCCTGTAAACTTAAGGGACACACAGATACACCCGCGCGCGTGTAAACTTAAGGGACACACACAGATACACCCGGGCGAGGCCGCGCAGCGGGCAAGCCTAAGAATCGAGCGCACGTATCGCGCGAGATGCCTAGTTATGCAAAAAAAGCCTTGCCAGCAAATGAGGGCAAACTGAAATGGTACAACTACACATTATACAGTGAATCTCATTTAGACATGGAAGTGAGATTGGTGGAGATAATTACATGTCCCTTTCTGAGTGTTTTCATGAGATGTTGTCACCCCAGGAGGGCTTTCTGAATGACCTCACGTTACTGGAGCCAAGTAGCCACCGTGCCTTCTGCTGCCTCTCAGCCAGGCAATGAGGGTTCTGAGGAACTCAATCAATAAAACACATAGAGACACAGATGAGAGGCAGAAGGGGGATTTGCCATGTTGACTCTTCCTCTGTGTTTGTCTCCGCTCCAAGAACCCTCAGACAATCTCTCAAATGTCAAGTAAACGAGGTGAAATGTCTTTGGGGCGGTTTGATCTGTGCAAAACTCTCACTCCATCCATCCATTTCAATGCCCCCCTTCTTTACCATCCTATCTCCTCTGATCGTGTTCCTACTCGCATCGTGGGCTCATTCTCATGATTGCTGAGCCATCGGAGAGAAGCGCTCCACTTTGAAGTAGAGAGCACGATCAATCCTCCTCACAGTGTAACAGGAGTTCACGCTGCCCTAAAACTAGACGTTTCCGCTTTCTAGCCTCTGAAACAAAGCAGATCTCAATGATCTATGAAGCACAGCGGTAAAGGAGCGGATGTGAGCTCTAAGTACAATCAGGGGGCAAAGCGGCGCTCGCACATAATCAGAGTACAGATGCACTCTGGGAAATACTCTGCAACACTCAAATGTGCTTATTTGATCCAACAATTAGCAATTAGGAATGCCTATCAACAAGTCTAACCATGGGGCAACTGGGACAGGAATATATATACAGTATACAGTATATATACAGTATATATATGCAGAGATGCACATAAAACAACACATTACATACGTACATGAAAAACACACATTTGTATTCTGTAACTGTACAGATCTTTTTTTATTCACGATTAGATGCTTGACCTTAAGCCTAAACCTAATTCTAATTTAACCAACTAAATAACAAATGCTAAATTAGACCCATAAAGAGGCGGGTACCAGTAAAATCTCCTCACTTTGCAGGATTTTCCCCGTTTTGCTAAAGGCCTTAAAACTAAATTTCGACTTAATGGCAACCGGTTTAACTCATTCAGGGCCAATGACGTCTTTGACGTCTTATCAGGAATAGCCCAGAGGGCCAATGACGTGTTTGACGTGTTTTTGTTTTTATTACTGCAGGGCGTAGTTAAAACACTTCCCCAGCCTGTCACATGGTATCAGGTCCCTATCATCTAAGACAACACGTGAACAAACACATACCGCAGCTGTTGTTTTGAAATTGAGCAGGAGGAATATCAGAAAATGGATAAGGAGCTTGCCTTGTGCTGACAGGAGAAACCCCATTGAAACGCCCCTCGCGCGCTGCAGGAGCTGGTCGCCTTCCTGTGTGCCAGCCGGAGAAAACCGGAGAAAGTAATCCACAGATGCGTTTGATCATCGGAGGAATGAGGAAATGATCGATCAGCAGTGATCAGAGGGCGGTGAGGACGTGTTGAATAGCCGAGGGGAAAACGGCAACGATAGCAGGGAGAATATGACAGGGCACATGGACGAGCAGCACATGAACAGCTAGGCAGGCAGAAGTCCGCTGCCCGTTCTCAAGAGCTTCATGAAATCGCTGGACTGCGTGCCCTCCAGTGCAGAGCCGTAGAGGACACTACTCCAGTGTAGCTCTGCTCCAGTGTTGCTCCTGGCCAATCCCGGCGCCACAGGGCGTGGTTATTGCTTATCCTATGTGGGGTTAGAAATCACGCAACGAAGGGGGATCGTGTGTGTGTGTGTGTGTGTCTGTGTGTGTGTGTGTGTGTGTGTGTGTGTGTGTGTGTGTCTGTCTGTCTGTCTGTCTGTCTGTCTGTCTGTCTGTCGGTGTGTCTGTCTGTCTGTCTCTCTGTCTGTCTGTCTGTCTGTGTGTCTGTCTGCACACTCACTCACACTGCTATATTGTTGAATGTAAAAAAAAAAGCACTTCATGTGTATATATATATATATATATATATATTTTTTTTTTTCATTTGTGTCATAACGAATAGTATTTACATGTCTGATGTCAATACAGTTCAAAATAAAAGAATTGAGAGCGAGTTCTGCTTGAGAATGTATATTTTACAGAAATTGCATTTGCTCCTGTTTGTCATCTGAGAGAGAGACATTTTGGGTGAAAACAGGGTGTATATAAATGGATATAAGTAGAGTACAGAACATGCTAAAAGCTAACTTTTTTTTTCCTGGTGAACCCAGAGACGTACATCTTTTTTGAGGTATTGCAAATCACTCTGGTGCTAATAGATAATTTACTGTGGGTCTTGAAAGATGACCAACAATTATGAAAATCTTTGGCCTGTGCTAAATATTGGCAGTCCTAAACTGGCCCTGAATGAGTTAATAGCAACCCTGGGTCATGGTTTCAATCTGTGTGTGTGTGTGTGTGTGTGTGTGTGTGTGTGTGTGTGTGTGTGTGTGTGTGTGTGTGTGTGTGTGTGTGTGTGTGTTTGTGTGTGTGTGTGTGTGTGTGTGTGTGTGTGTGTGTGTGTGTGTGTGTGGTATTTAATGATAATGTAGTGTATCATAACGAGAGAGGCTGTTCCTGCATGGAAGCCTCTGGTCTCACACTGCTCAAGGTCATTAGTGCTAATGCCGTGGCTTTTGCCATCTGCTGAGATTGTTTACACTTGCCTAGATAATTAGCTCCTAATTAGTAGTGGATGGTGGGGAGTATATGTTCTGTGTGTGTGTGTGTGTGTGTGTGTGTGTGTGTGTGTGTGTGTGTGTGTGTGTGTGTTTGTTTGTTTTCAGAAAATGTATGGGTGTGATTAAGAACAGCATGGAAAGAGTAGAGAGTGAGTGAGTGAGTGAATGAGTGAGCGAGCATGTGTGTGTGTGTGTGTGTGAGAGAGAGAGAGAGAGAGATGTGTTTGTGTGTGTACTTCCATGAGTGTTGTAGTCAAGTCACTACACCTCGAGTCCGAGTCGAATCTTGACTCCCCAGGGTTCAAATCCGAGTCCAAGTCCCCTTTACCTGAGTCCGAGTCATAGTAATGTATTAGTCATAGTAATGTGGGAATAGAAATAATGCACATCGATCATAAATGGCTGCGTAAAAATACCATGGCTGCTTCGTCTTTTTTTTTTTTTTTAAAGGGGCAATACTATTTTAGTCTAGTGAATTAATACTGCTGATTACTGATTGTAGAAACTGATTGTAGATTACTGACATTCTAGAAATGCTATAGGTATTATATAGCCTGACTCAACTCAGTGGAGTGGGCGGATTCAAAGGTCTGGACCCAGGCAAGATATTATAGCAATGACTGAATGAGAAATGTTAGGGTACAGTTACTGCAATTATTGAATGATTAAAAAATTTATGTTCATGAGAGAGAGAGGAGAGAGAGAGAGAGAAAAAGGAGAGAGAGGGAGAAGGAGAGAGAGAAAGAGAGAGACATTGAAAACCAGCAGAAAGGCGCACAGCAGGCCGGCACATTCTCATAGGATAAGGCCTTGGTCACACTGATCCGTCAGAAAATGGACAGAACGGATAGACGCATAGATTTATGTCCGTTGCATGTACAAGTAACCTACTTGTACAGCAGGTGGCGGTAAGCACCTTGAAGGTGTCAGCGACCCGCCTATGAACCGAGAGAAGAAGAAAGCTGGCGTCAGCTAGCTGTTAGCTCTGTGCGCTACGTTACTTATGTGGCAATAAAATGCCACTGAATGACCAGATTAGATGGTGAAATCAGACGGTGACACTGACTATCACGTTGTACAACAGCGGGATGGTGTACACAGCATTAATTATAGCCTCCTTCACCGCCTCGGCCGCCATCTTCTTTGAAAAGTTTAAACAAATCTCGGAACGCCTCCTCTCGAGACCTCGACTCTGATTGGCTAAACGGACAGTGACTATCCGACCATCCGACCATCCGATACGTCCATCCAGAAAAAGTTCATGCCTCTTCAACTTTCTGTCCATCAAAACGTATGCACATTTTCTGGATACGTACGCTTCTGAGTGCTCCACGGACAGTCGGACAGCTGTCATTGAAAATGAATGGAAGTGAACAGAGAAATGAACGTACACGGACAGACACCACGGATCAGTGTGGCCAAGGCTTAAGGATTATGTGACTTACTGGTTGGACATTCACACACACACACACACACACACACACACACACACACACAGACACACACACACACACACACACACACACACACACACACACACACACGCAGGAACAAGGTGAGAAACATGTCAAATAATCACAGGAAAAGTCTGTGACACTAGGCGAACATCAGCGCTCACTCCCATCTGATGCTTTAAGAAGGTATTGTATTATCTCAATTGTCATACCCTCATGGATACATATTTAAGGATTGTTTCTTAATTGGGGGAAAATGATGACCGGAACAAATGCCGCAGACGTTAGCTGGCTACTTTTCCGGTCTGGCTGGCTACTCAGAAGTTTGGGGAACTCCCTGTGCTTAACTACTCGGGTGTGTGCGCCTAAACAAGCAGGGACTTTATTACAAATCTAACAAAACAAAACAAAACAATCAATTAGCAAGTTCGAGTCCTTCTTTCCAACATCTGAGTCCAAATGCATGAATGCTCCAGTCCAAGTCAGAGTCATCAGTGCCTCAAGTCCAAGTCGAGTCCCGAGTCCTGAAGATTGCACTCGAGTACGAGTCATGGACTCGAGTGCTACAACACTGACTTCCATAGGCAAGGGGACCTACATGGAACTGGGCTTCTCGCTAAAAAACTCTAGAGGTCGACTGGTATCTTTAAAAAAAGGCCAGTGACAATTGATTTGACCCTATAAGCAGAATGCATGCATCTCATATACTGTAGGACTATATCAAGGTGAAGCAGCTTTCCCTTTCATTTTGCTGAAGCTGCTCCCTGTGGAGAGATGATGCTAATGCTGGGAGACTGTTAGCTTTAGCATTAAAGGAACACTCCGCCCATTTTCAACCAGCTTTGTATCATTAGAACATCAGTAGTATATCAGAAAACTGTAAACAGTTTTGAAGTCTGTCATTTAATTTGACAGTTATTGAGTGTTAAAGTGTGGACCAGTGACATCACTGGTCCACACTAACTCAAATTAATAACTCATTAACTCACATTGACTCTCAATAACTGTCAAACTAGATGAATGATGAATAGTTTGACAGTTATTGAGAGTTGATTTGAGTTAATGAGTTATTAATTTGAGTTAGTGTGGACCAGTGATGTCACTGGTCCACACTTTAACACTTAATAACTGCCAAATTAAATGACAGACTTCAAAACAGTTTACAGTTTTCTGATATACTACTGATGTTCTAATGATACAAAGCTGGTTGAAAATGGGCGGAGTGTTCCTTTAACCACAAACAAACCACAAACACATTCATTAGGTACAGAAGTAGTGAAGCGGTAATGAACTGGTGGTGTTTTAATGAGAAGGTAGGGGGGGGGGAGTCAAAGGAAACCTACACACTGTGCTGTCTCAGCATTATTCTCTTCATTTGTTTTGCCCTATTTTCTGCTCCTCCTTGACTTTGTATCCAGACAAAACACACGAGCTATAATCACTTGATGAGATTACATGTTGGGCCTTGTGTTTGTAACAGAGCATGTGCTTTCCTCTGCTAATCTCCATGAGCTTCTATACAGTCGTAAAACAGATGTCATGGAGGGAGATGGCCCTAATCCAGTGGTGTACTATAATCCACAAGTGCTGACTGGCATCACAGAGGATAGATAGCATGATGCGTGGTTCAGCAGTTAGGTGAGGGGAAGGGAGGAGTGGCTGTTTGGGGGAGGGGAGGGGTCGACGGGTGCAGACTGTGCAATCAGTGCTTGAAAACTGTTTCAATATAGCTTTTACCCAAAATGATGCCCTTTTTCACTCCAATTCAGATATAAGAGGCTCTTGGAAAGGGGTCATAGGTGGCTTTTTGCTGTTTTCCCAGCTGCTGCATGTCAGGGTAGATTTGAGTGGAGCCCAGCTGTGGACGGCACAAACAAGCCCCTCCAAATCACTGGTGGAGAACACACGGCACGCGCCTTTGCTTTCAAAAAAGAAGATATGAAAGCCCAAAGCTTGCTGGGCTATTTGCTGGTATAATGTGAAGTGCAGCCCGGGGCCATAGGAGAAGTTGAAGACGGGGGTGTTTGCTTCTTTTGCTTGGAAGGAATAAGACGTAATGACCATAGGGGGCGGTCAGGGACTAAAAACACAGCTATGGTGGGAGTTGTCAGATCCAGCAAGAAAGACATAGATAGATAGATAGATAGATAGATAGATAGATAGATAGATAGATAGATAGATAGATAGATAGATACTGTAGATATAATAGATAGATAAAATAGATAGATAGATAGATAGATAGATAGATAGATAGATACTGTAGATATAATAGATAGATAAAATAGATAGATAGATAGATAGATAGATAGATAGATAGATAGATAGATCGATCGATCGATAGATAGGCTTGATCGATCATACATTCAGATCGATCCAGCAAGAAAGACATAGATAGATAGATAGATAGATAGATAGATAGATAGATAGATAGATAGATAGATAGACCGCATCTGGAACTACATACTGCTCCAGCCAGTTGGGGGCGCAGAGTGCCTCTTACACTGGTTCATGCATATAAGTATCAGGTATTTATCACAACAAACCCAGCAAAACACCACACTGTGCAGTTGCAGAGAGAGATGGGAGTCCGTTCCACACAAATCACTCATCTTGGCTAACAGAGCTTATAGTCAGCACTCAGCAGAGTTTGAATCTATGGCAGACACATCATTCAGTCTCTATTGTTGACAAGAGGCTTGAAAAACAACGAGAAACCATCTCTTTTCCTTCCAGTTCAATTTAGAAGAAAAAAAATCCTAGTGCCTTAATGCCTTCGGGGAAATATGGCGTACAGAGACAGTAGTCCTATTCTAAATGATATCATTAATAAACTACAAGAGTGCACCGCTTCACTTGAATGTAGAATATGTGTTTTTGGAGGGGAGTTAAGAACAAAATGCCCGGGGCCCCCTAGAGGCCCAGTGTTTACAGCTCAAAGATGTTTTGGCCTCCACGATCTCATCTAGACTGAGAAGTAGATCGATATTTATGTTTTGGCCAGATCAAAGGATCACCATTCAAAAATAAACACTGCGTCCACTGCCTCCCTCATTCTGTCGCTCTCTCTCTCTCTCTTTCAGCCTCAACAACTTTTTCAGCTTGCAAAATCACACTTCTCACCACTCAGCCATCTTAAAGCAGCTACGAGCAAGATTTTCGATTGTTATTAAACAGTCTAAATTTAATATTGATGCATCACATCTTACCTGTAATAGTAGACGATACCAACGCAGAGTAATCTCGCTTGAACCCCGAGTGAATCGGCCAGTGTTAGTCTGTCTGTGGCCAGGGCAGATCAGGAAGTGAAATGAAACGGTTTGCAGCAGCCACTTCAGCCATAACCACAAAATAACTTCCAAAAAACCTGTTAGAATATAACGAGAGATGTTCGCGAGAATAGCAAGCCCCTGCATGGCGTTCTCCTTGTTTATGTTCTGTTGCTAGGCAGAGCGAAACGGCAGAAGGCAGGCAGCTGCGTTTCACTTCCGGGTTTCACTTCCGGGTTTATCCGGTCCGCCGGTAGACAGATTGAGAGAGAGAGCCTGGTGACGTGAGGTTAGACAGACACAGACTCTATAATCATCAAAAGAGCAATCTCCGATTCACACGGCTTTGGTCTCAGCTACTATTATAGGTAAGATGTGATGCATCAATATTGTAATTATACTGTTTAATAACAATCGAAAATCTTGCTCGTAGCTGCTTTAACTAAAGTTCCAGCTGGTCAGCACTCATTTGAAGGCGTTGGCTATGCTACTGGAGAGAGAGAGAGAGAGGGAGAGAGAGAGAGAGAGAGAGAGAGAGAGAGAGGAATGGAGGCTATGTTTGGTTGAGGACGGTGTCCGTTTGGTTGAGTGGTCTGTGGCAGTGTTTCTCAACTGGTGGGTTGGGACCCAAAAGTGGGTCGCGCGGGGCCGTTTTGAGAGGTTCGCCGATGTGGGCATGAGAAAAAAAAGTTATTCTAGTCATTGAGGACGCTGGTGTTCGGGCTCATTTTTAAAGGCAGAGTGAAGATACTGGTACCATATGAAACTAGAAGACCTAAGGCATCCATTGGTACCAACATGCCATGCTAGCTTGTAGTGAAGGGGGCTAAATGGCACTACGAATTCAGAAAATTGGGTCACGACTTGGAAAAATGTGTGTGGCGACTGGTGAGGTTAGATCAGTTGAGAACCACTGCTCTATGGGGTACAGCTGAGAACCACTGCTCTATGGGGTACAGCTGAGAACCACTGCTCTATGGGGTACAGCTGAGAACCACTGCTCTATGGGATACAGCAAGTCATAGAAAAGCCACCATGCTGTTGGGAAACTGGGAGGATGTTGCATAATGTTTGTGGGCAAAATGCATTTCTGGCCTGGCTACTAGAAACCAAGAAAAACACTCTAATCTAACTGCTCATTAAAAAATAATTCTGTACACACCAAGAATTTATTTACTGTTTCATCACCTGAAGTTCAGCATAGGGTTGTGCAATTAACCACATTTGAATCTCAATTTAAATTGAGTCAGGCTATCTATCTTTTTTTCTTTGTTTTCTCAGTTAAATTGTATTTAAATTGAAAAGAAATTCAGTATTAAAAAGTAAGTATTTTCAAGTTCAATAAATGCAGGATTTTGCCTAAGTCAGTGAGCAATCGCGTTAAATAATCATGATCTCAATATCAGTCAAAAATAACTGTGATTATGATTTTTGACATAATCGAGCAGCCCTAGTTCAGCATTCAATATATTGAGAGATCGAGTATTAGCATTATGTTAACCAAAGGCTATTATCTACATTACCATCTTGTAAACATTCTCATCGTGATTGCACCAAATCAATTATCCTCTTGATTTTGTGCAATCAAGTATCAATCTTGGAACAAT
>NC_139626.1:20573776-20576276 GCF_964638095.1 Poromitra crassiceps
GTGTAGGGATATACAGCACACATACAGGATGTGATGTGTCAGGATATACAGCACACATACAGGATGTGTGTGTGGGGATGTACAGCACACATACAGGATGTGATGTGTGGGGATGTACAGCACACATACAGGATGTGATGTGTGTGGATGTACAGCACACATACAGGATGTGATGTGTAGGGATATACAGCACACATACAGGATGTGTGTGTGGGGATGTACAGCACACATACAGGATGTGATGTGTGGGGATGTACAGCACACATACAGGATGTGATGTGTGTGGATGTACAGCACACATACAGGATGTGATGTGTGTGGATGTACAGCACACATACAGGATGTGATGTGTGTGGATGTACAGCACACATACAGGATGTGATGTGTAGGGATATACAGCACACATACAGGATGTGTGTGTGGGGATGTACAGCACACATACAGGATGTGATGTGTGGGGATGTACAGCACACATACAGGATGTGATGTGTAGGGATGTACAGCACACATACAGGATGTGATGTGTGTGTGGGGATGTACAGCACACATACAGGATGTGTGTGTGTGTGGGGATGTACAGCACACATACAGGATGTGATGTGTGTGTGGGGATGTACAGCACACATACAGGATGTGATGTGTGGGGATGTACAGCACACATACAGGATGTGATGTGTGGGGATATACAGCACACATACAGGATGTGATGTGTGTGTGGGGATGTACAGCACACATACAGGATGTGATGTGTAGGGATGTACAGCACACATACAGGATGTGATGTGTAGGGATGTACAGCACACATACAGGATGTGATGTGTGTAGGGATGTACAGCACACATACAGGATGTCCCCACACGCTCCTGTAGGTTTTTACTATATAATATTAGAAAGATCCGTCCATTCCTCACTAGGGAGGCAGCTCAGCTCCTGATCCAGGCACTCGTCCTGTCCCACCTTGACTACTGTAATGTCCTATTGGCGGGGCTACCTGCCTCGGCCATTCAACCCCTCCAACTCATTCTAAATTCTGCTGCCCGTCTGGTGTTCAACTTACCTAAATTTTCCCATGTCACTCCCCTTTTCCGTGACCTTCACTGGCTCCCTATCTTGGCCCGTATCAAATTCAAAACCCTGGTACTGACCTACCGTGCAGTTCACCGGTCAGCCCCGCTCTACTTACAATCCCTGGTCAGCTTCCAATCATCCCACCGTTCCCTCCGCTCCTCCACCTGCACGGCTCGCCTCGCCCCTCCATCGCTACGTGGCCCTGGTGAACGCTTGTCTCGTTCAAGACTGTTCTCCTCCATGGCTCCGCAATGGTGGAATGAACTTCCCCCCTTCGTCATGTTGGCCGAGACACTGCCGATTTTTCGCCGGAGACTAAAAACTTACCTTTTTGGGCTACACCTGGGTCCCTCCGGAATCGGTTAACCCTTATTGATTATATATGGTTTTAGTTATGTTTTCATTGTTTGTATTTCTTTGAATGAATTGTTTTGAAATGTGATGTAAGTCGCTTTGGATAAAAGCGTCTGCCAAATGAAATAAAGTAAAGTAATAAAGTAAAGGATGTGATGTGTGTGTGGGGATATACAGCACACATACAGGATGTGATGTGTAGGGATGTACAGCACACATACAGGATGTGATGTGTGTGGATGTACAGCACACATACAGGATGTGATGTGTGTGGATGTACAGCACACATACAGGATGTGATGTGTGTGTGGGGATGTACAGCACACATACAGGATGTGATGTGTGGGGATGTACAGCACACATACAGGATGTGATGTGTGTGTGGGGATGTACAGCACACATACAGGATGTGATGTGTGTGTGGGGATGTACAGCACACATACAGGATGTGATGTGTGGGGATATACAGCACACATACAGGATGTGATGTGTGGGGATATACAGCACACATACAGGATGTGATGTGTGTGTGGGGATGTACAGCACACATACAGGATGTGATGTGTGGGGATGTACAGCACACATACAGGATGTGATGTGTAGGGATGTACAGCACACATACAGGATGTGATGTGTGTGGATGTACAGCACACATACAGGATGTGATGTGTGTGTGGGGATGTACAGCACACATACAGGATGTGATGTGTGTGTGTGGATGTACAGCACACATACAGGATGTGATGTGTGTGGATGTACAGCACACATACAGGATGTGATGTGTGTGTGGGGATGTACAGCACACATACAGGATGTGATGTGTGTGTGTGGATGTACAGCACACATACAGGATGTGATGTGTGGGGATGTACAGCACACATACAGGATGTGATGTGTGGGGATGTACAGCACACATACAGGATGTGATGTGTGGGGATGTACAGCACACATACAGGATGTGATGTGTGTAGGGATGTACAGCACACATACAGGATGTCCCCACACGCTCCTGTAGGTTTTTACTATATAATATTAGAAAGATCCGTCCGTTCCTCACTAGGGAGGCAGCTCAGCTCCT
>NC_139626.1:20581276-20606276 GCF_964638095.1 Poromitra crassiceps
GTGTATATCTCTGTCTGTGCATGTGTGTGTACATGTGTGTGTGTGTGTGTGTGTGTGTGTGTGTGTGTGTGCGCGTGTGTGTACGTGTACGTGTGTGTGCATGTGTGTGTGTGTGCCTGTCTGTCTCAGTGTGTATGCGACTATACTTGCACACTCCACACATTCCCGGTTAAAACGGCAGACCAAGACAGAGTGTTTCCAGATGGAGACACTCCGAAAAACCACAGTGGCCCTTCCCTTCATCCACCAACCGCGCACGCACGCGCGCGCGCGCACACACACACACACACACACACACACACACGCACATGCACGCACATGCACGCACACACACAGTGCTGTTTGTGCGGTAGGCCCATACCATATTCCACTCTCCTCCTGTGTTTATCTCTAGTGACAACTCTTCAGGCCAGGCTATTGTTTCACTGTTTATCTGAACCTCTGGCTCCAGAAGCAGCATGCACTATGACTCACTCTTTCTGCCCCTTTTATAGACTGTGGGTAGAAGGTCTGAGGGAAGGAGGGGTGGAGGGAGGGAGGCGGCATGCTAACAACATTTAAGAGTATTGTTTTTCCCAATGTCTTTTCAAGGTTCTGTCCATTCAAAGCTCGCCCGAGTCCAATGGGCTGTGATGAGACTGGAGATAGAGCGGTTCTGCAAATGTTCAGAAAGTCAGGCCTAAACCCTCGGACTCGCCACAAATGGGATGGAATACATATTTCGTCTTTCCTGCTTCGTCTCCTCTACCCTGTTCTCATGCCTATTCTCCTTTTCACCACCTTCTCTCTCTTTTCCTTCTCTATTATCTTCTATCGCTTTCTCCTCCCATATTTTCTCTCTGTAGGCCGCTCTCCTCTTCCACCCTTTCTCCCATAAGGCCTCATTGTGGTCGGTGTGTTGCGGAGACGCTGCTGAACCTTTGGAATCTCAGGGCCGAGCCAAGGACGGCCCCATCAAAAGAAGACACCATAAACAAGGACAACCTCCACAGTTAGACTACTGAATGAGCGCTCCTTGCTACATGTGTGCAGAGACTTTTCAATATAGAGACAGTGCAACTTCCAGTCACTTCCTGTATGTTTCGCCACTGCCACGCCCCCTAAAGGCCCAATTATACTCTACGTTAAAGGCAGAGACGGACAGAGCCTTCTGTCCGTACTTAATTTCGTGCGTTTTCTGTCCGTCATCTGAAAGCTTACCGATACGCATGAAACGGAGCAAAACCACACACACACTCATACATTTGACTCTCTACTGCCCACTGGTGGATTACACCCTTTGAAACGGACGCCTTTATTTTTCGTATGAAAGTATAAATGAGCCTTTAGGAGACTTAGGAGCCAATGAAGTTTCATAACATGGAGATATTGAATGGAATATATTGAAAAGCCTCAGATGTGATCTGAAGGGCACATATTTACTGTGAGCTAATATCTTTGTGGGTTTTGTAGGAGGGGGGGGGGTCCTACGGGGAGGACAGGTTCTGAGTGAATCTGGTTGTGTATGTGTATGTATAGGTTTTTTTATGTAGATGTTTGTGGGTCTTTTTCTTTGATGTAAAAAAAACTTCTTATTTTTTTTATAAAAACAAAAAAAAATGAAAAGTCTCAGATGTATGTAAACAGCTCTCCTCGCAACACTTTTAAAAAGTGCAATTGCGCCGAATCTATTATGCCCTTTGACCAAAAAAAAGTTCATTTGCAAATGTCTAACGTTAATAATTGAACAAGGCCGATGGAGCTAATGAGGAAACAACATTAAAAAGTGAAGAAGATTAATAACAGAATTAGTGGGTATCGCTCTTGCTGCTCATAAAGCCCACTCTATGTTCCCGGGAGCTCTGCTGAGCTTACAGAACATCTCGCTCCATTTGACTTCATCCTGAAAATCCCTCCTTCACTCTGCAGCGTCCACACAGACAGACAGGCCTACAGCTCAAAGCCCTGGTCTAACTAAGACCTGATGCTGTCAAACACCACACAGACAGACAGGCCAACAGGTCAAAGCCCTGGTCTAACTAAGACCTGATGCTGTCAAACACCACACAGACAGACAGACCTACAGCTCAAAGCCCTGGTCTAACTAAGACCTGATGCTGTCAAACACCACACAGACAGACAGGCCTACAGCTCAAAGCCCTGGTCTAACTAAGACCTGATGCTGCAAACACCACACAGACAGACAGGCCTACAGCTCAAAGCCCTGGTCTAACTAAGACCTGATGCTGTCAAACACCACACAGACAGACAGACCTACAGCTCAAAGCCCTGGTCTAACTAAGACCTGATGCTGTCAAACAGCACACAGACAGACAGTCCTACAGCTCAAAGCCCTGGTCTAACTAAGACCTGATGCTGTCAAACAGCACACAGACAGACAGGCCTACAGCTCAAAGGCCTGGTCTAACTAAGACCTGATGCTGTCAAACACCACACAGACAGACAGGCCTACAGCTCAAAGCCCTGTTCTAACTAAGACCTGATGCTGTCAAACAGCACACAGACAGGCCTACAGCTCAAAGGCCTGGTCTAACTAAGACCTGATGCTGTCAAACAGCACACAGACAGGCCTACAGCTCAAAGCCCTGGTCTAACTAAGACCTGATGCTGTCAAACACCACACAGACAGACAGGCCTACAGCTCAAAGCCCTGGTCTAACTAAGACCTGATGCTGCAAACACCACACAGACAGACAGGCCTACAGCTCAAAGCCCTGGTCTAACTAAGACCTGATGCTGTCAAACACCACACAGACAGACAGACCTACAGCTCAAAGCCCTGGTCTAACTAAGACCTGATGCTGTCAAACACCACACAGACAGACAGGCCTACAGCTCAAAGCCCTGGTCTAACTAAGACCTGATGCTGTCAAACACCACACAGACAGACAGACCTACAGCTCAAAGCCCTGGTCTAACTAAGACCTGATGCTGTCAAACACCACACAGACAGACAGGCCTACAGCTCAAAGCCCTGGTCTAACTAAGACCTGATGCTGCAAACACCACACAGACAGACAGGCCTACAGCTCAAAGCCCTGGTCTAACTAAGACCTGATGCTGTCAAACACCACACAGACAGACAGACCTACAGCTCAAAGCCCTGGTCTAACTAAGACCTGATGCTGTCAAACACCACACAGACAGACAGGCCTACAGCTCAAAGCCCTGGTCTAACTAAGACCTGATGCTGCAAACACCACACAGACAGACAGGCCTACAGCTCAAAGCCCTGGTCTAACTAAGACCTGATGCTGTCAAACAGCACACAGACAGGCCTACAGCTCAAAGCCCTGGTCTAGCTAAGACCTGATGCCGACAAACACCACACAGACAGAGAGGCCTACAGCTCAAAGCCCTGGGCTGACTAAGCCACCGTTCACACAGTACGCCGAAGCAACGCTCAACCGAAGCTCTACCTACGCTGAACCCACAAGTTTCATTTAGGCGTCCTTGTTAACAGGCTAAGCCGTTCACACCACCCACGCGCGTGTCACGCTGATGCCTTGCCGAAAACATGCTCACGCCACGCTGAAGCGATCACTCAGGATTGATTTTCCAAGCGTGACGCGTGAAGCCAGGCATGAAGTCAATGGGAGTTGTGGGCGGTTTCAAGGCGCGAGAGTAGGCGCTGAGAGGAAAAGAGAAGGCGTCTTGTGTGAACGGTAAGGCGTACGTTCAGCTTGTGCCTGCTTCAAGCTTCAGTTCTGCTTACGTTCGGCGTCCTGTGTGAACAAGGGCTAAGACCTGATGCTGTCAAACAGCACACAGACAGGCCTACAGCTTGAAGCCCTGGGCTGACTAAGACCTGATGCTGTCAGCATCACCACACACACTTTTTAATCCGCTTCTCCCCCTCGCCTTTGCTCGCAGCCAGTCAGAACATGCAAGTGCATCAGCTTTGGGCTCGAGCGTCGTGTTCGGCTATTTTCTATCTCCAGTAGGTGTGCGCACGACAGAGACCACTTCTTAAATCCATCTGTAGACTCTGTTTTTGATAACACAGGCAATCTTTTATGCTTTTTCTTTTGTACTGCTTTAGAAGAGAATACTGAACCAATAGACTGCTGTGGCTTAGAGGCAATTCAGCGCGCACAGGGTGTACCTGTGTGGCCTGCCATTTTGGCTGGAAAAACACTGCCATAGCATATCATACTGTTCACTCAGCCTCAGCCTGCCTTCCAGCATGGTGATTCACTCTGTACTACCCTCATCTGAAATAAAATACTGTATATATCTCAGTATATACATCAGCGAGTGGCACAGGATTCATGCAGCCTTCATTTCCTCTGGCTTGGGGCAGTGAGTTCGCTGTGTCTAAATCTGCAGGTGCTTTGCACACAGCGGGGCGGGCCAAACAAAGAATCTGGGTTCAGCGCAAGACGCCGAGCTTCGCCTGCGGATTCACGGAACATTTGGAAATCGTGGCTTTCGCTAAAACCACCAAGCTTAAAGGCTCCGAGACGAAAGGAGAGGCGGGGTGTAAAGCTTACCCCTGAACCAGCATATTTTCATAATACTCTTTAAGCCATTTAGCAGCTCACGCTTTCAGTAGATGAGAATAGCAGGGAAGATGGATTTGTGGAATATCAATGTTGTACGGTTGTGTTAAGGGCCAACAACTCTGCTGTTATGACATTAGGACATAATCCCAGTGGTCAAGACGTCCAGTTCGTCTCATTGTGTACGTCTGATAGTCAGGCTTCAGAAGCCTTTACAAGTAAAACATATATCTGCTTTACGTCTGGTGGCTTCAGAAGCCTTTACAAGTAAAACATATATCTGCTTTACGTCTCCTTTACGTCTGATAGTCAGGCTTCAGAAGCCTTTACAAGTAAAACATATATCTGCTTTACGTCTGGTGGCTTCAGAAGCCTTTACAAGTAAAACATATATCTGCTTTACGTCTCCTTTACGTCTGATAGTCAGGCTTCAGAAGCCTTTACAAGTAAAACATATATCTGCTTTACGTCTGGTGGCTTCAGAAGCCTTTACAAGTAAAACATATATCTGCTTTATATCTGGTTGTCAGGCTTCAGAAGCCTTTACAAGTAAAACATATATCTGCTTTACGTCTGGTGGCTTCAGAAGCCTTTACAAGTAAAACATATATCTGCTTTATGTCTGGTGGTCAGGCTTCAGAAGCCTTTACATGTAAAACATATATCTGCTTTATGTCTGATAGTCAGGCTTCAGAAGCCTTTACAAGTAAAACATATATCTGCTTTACGTCTGGTTGTCAGGCTTCAGACGCCTTTACATGTAAAACATATATCTGCTTTACGTCTGGTTGTCAGGCTTCAGACGCCTTTACAAGTAAAACATATATCTGCTTTACATCTGGTTGTCAGGCTTCAGATGCCTTTACAAGTAAAACATATATCTGCTTTACGTCTGGTTGTCAGGCTTCAGACGCCTTTACAAGTAAAACATATATGTGCTTTACGTCTGGTTGTCAGGCTTCAGACGCCTTTACAAGTAAAACATATATCTGCTTTACGTCTGGTTGTCAGGCTTCAGACGCCTTTACAAGTAAAACATATATCTGCTTTACGTCTGGTTGTCAGGCTTCAGACGCCTTTACAAGTAAAACATATATCTGCTTTACGTCTGGTTGTCAGGCTTCAGACGCCTTTACAAGTAAAACATATACAGTATCTGCTTTTCTTCTTTCTTTTCTTTAGATTAACACAAATGAAGGATTGGAATACAAGTTTAAATCCTCTGCCACTTGGGAATGTGAGAAAGCGAGGTAGATAGTGTGTGTGTGTGTGTGAGAGAGAGAGAGAGAGAGAGAGAGAGAGCAACTATATATAACAGGCGTAAAAAAAGAGTATTGACCTCTTCTCTGAGCCCTCGTTAGCGAGGGGAAACAACCTCACAGTTCTTCCATCCCACGATGCCGACATCTTGGCAAGCCCAAAAAGCAAGCACCAAGACCTCACACCGCCGCCGTTATCCCCCTCCCATTTCATCCAATGAATATGCATGTTTGTAGTAATATGCTGCGGGAGTTCTCCCAACACCCGGGAACGGCCTGAGGTGTTACAGACATATTAACACACCAGGATAAGAGGCTCAATGAAAACACAGGAAAATGCCTGAGGGAGATTTGGCCTGTCTTGTCTTTTCTCTCATCAACGTTGTCTTTCTAAACTCCAGCAGGCTTGGGAGGCATTGCCAGTGCGTGTGTGTGTGTGTGTGTGTGTGTGTGTGTGTGTGTGTGTGTGTGTGTGTGTGTGTGTGTGTGTGTGTGCGTGTGTGCGTGTGTGCGCGTGTGTGCGTGTGTGTGTACGTGTGCGTGTGTGTGTGTGCGTGAAGGTGTGAGCTGTAGCGCTGATCAAAGTCGCTGAGAATTGAGGCTGAATGGCGCTGATGAGCTGCGAGCTGCACGTTCACTCCCAATAAGCAGATTCGCACAGAGACCGCAGCGCTTAATGCAAATGCACCACTCGCAAATTTAACAAATTCAAACATTTCATACTCATTGGCGTATTTATCACACATCTGGATAATTGATAAATGCACGGGAGACCACACAGTGTGTCAAATAGACAGGAGGAGGAGAAGGATTAGCATTGAGCTATGCTAGCCCCCCATCCCCCCCCCCCACCTTCATTCCCTCACATTTAATCATATCCCATCATCTGCAAGAGGTAAGTAATGTTCCTCCAGGCTATTTACATTTCACAAATCTGTCTCTCTAATCCTTCCTCCAGTTCCAGCGGGGTGAGATCCACGAGGCGCTGATCTCAAACACAATCATTTCCATACATCAGGATGCTGAGGCTGAGGGGGCATCCTCAGCTTTCTGCTGCAAATAGCCTCTGAGCTTCAGGCTGCCCCAAAGCACTTAAGACCTTTATTACAGGCACTTAACCATGGAGACCGTCACTGTCGGTGATGGGCTCTAAGTCACGGATAATGGGCCAGAACACACACTCACTCACACACGCGCACACACACACACACACACACACGCACATGCACACGGACACGCACACACACACGTGCGCGCACACACACACACACGTACGTTATGGTATCATTATGATATTATCATCTGTTCTCAGTCAGCGGCGTAAAACTACCAGTGTTTGATGCGGAAAGGAGATTACTTTGCGGATCAAAGGGTTTTGTGTGAGTGTGTGTGCATTCAGAAGTGTGTGTGCATGTGCGTGTGTGTGTGTGTGTGTGTGTGTGTGTGTGTGTGTGTGTGTGTGTGTGTAGGGGTGTAGTGTGTGTGTGTGTGTGTGTGTATGCAGGTATGTTATTGTGCATGTCTGTGTGTAGTCATCACAGACCCCAAATTTACAAGAGTGGTAAACAGTCAGAGTGCTGCTGTAGCATCATCATTAGCATGCACACTAACTATGCACAATATTAGCACGCACATTACCCAAAGAGGGAATGACAGTGTGTGTGTGTGTGTGTGTGTGTGTGTCTGTGTGTGTGTGTGCACGCACGTGCACACGCGTGTGCATCCGTCTGTCCGTGCATGTACGTGCGTGGAGTGTGTGTGTGTGTGTGTGTGTGTGTGTGTGTGTGTGTGTGTGTGTGTACGTGTCTGCGGGCTGATTTCATTGCTTATTGCTTTTTCCAGAGGCTGCGCAGGACAATTAGCATTCCACTCCGTTCCTCTGGTCTCCTATGAGATGTCTCCCCATTCGAAGATGATACATCCCCTCAAGCAAGAGAGAGGGAGAAGATGGAGGGTCTGGGTATGTGGTATTCCTCAACAGTCAAGGCAAGTTTAGCGTCCTCAACCCTACCCCTAATGTAAAAACAACCCTACCCCTAACGTAAAAACAACCCTACCCCTAATGTAAAAACAACCCTACCGCTAACGTAAAAACAACCCTACCCCTAACGTAAAAACAACCCTACCCCTAACGTAAAAACAACCCTACCCCTAACGTAAATACACCCCTAACATAAAAACAACCCTACCCCTAACGTAAAAACACCCCTAACATAAAAACAACCCTACCCCTAACGTAAAAACAACCCTACCGCTAACGTAAAAACAACCCTACCCCTAACGTAAAAACAACCCTACCCCTAATGTAAAAACAACCCTACCCCTAATGTAAAAACAACCCTACCCCTAATGTAAAAACAACCCTACCGCTAACGTAAAAACAACCCTACCCCTAATGTAAAAACAACCCTACCCCTAACGTAAAAACAACCCTAACATAAAAACAACCCTACCCCTAACGTAAAAACACCCCTAACATAAAAACAACCCTACCCCTAACGTAAAAACAACCCTACCCCTAACGTAAAAACACCCCTAACATAAAAACAACCCTATCCCTAACGTAAATACACCCCTAACATAAAAACAACCCTACCCCTAACGTAAAAACAACCCTACCCCTAACGTAAAAACACCCCTAACATAAAAACAACCCTACCCCTAATGTAAAAACACCCCTAACATAAAAACAACCCTACCCCTAACGTAAAAACACCCCTAACATAAAAACAACCCTACGCCTAACGTAAAAACACCCCTAACATAAAAACAACCCTACCCCTAACGTAAAAACAACCCTACCCCTAACGTAAAAACACCCCTAACATAAAAACAACCCTACCCCTAATGTAAAAACACCCCTAACATAAAAACAACCCTACGCCTAACGTAAAAACACGCCAATCTTGCCTCTCAATCCATTTGGCCGTGATTAATCTGGGATTGAAGCAGAGACACACAGACAGGATGAGGTGATGCTGTAGATGTAGATTTTTCAGCTACGCGAGCATATCTACAGTATACTACACTCACACACATGTAAACACACACTTGTGCACTAACACCTAAGTGAACACATTCCAATGCAAGGCACACAGACACACGTATAGGATTCACTCTTTGATGCATACACACACAGGCCCAGTGTGCACAGAGACACACACACGCTGCACACCCACCATATCGACCCTTCCTCCCATGAGTCACCCACTGCACCCTCATTCATCAATATTAGCACTCAACACATACACACACACACACACACACACACACACACACTTATCTAAGAGGGCTGTTCGAGAGACACGTACGTGCACACACACACACACATACATACACACACACACACACACACACTTATCTAAGAGGGCTGTTCGAGGGACACGTATGTGTACGTACACACACACACACACACAAACAAACAGACACACGCACACTGTTGTAACACACACCCACACATTTACTCAGACTACACTTCCAAGTAGATGGGCTGGGGGAGGACATTACGGGGAGCAGAGGACGCCGAGCTGCACTGCAGTTTCCTGCCAAAGAGTTGACTTGGAATAGTTGACTGGCAGCCATTCTGGCTCCCATGGCTCGCGCTCTTGCAGATGAAACAGAGCTGACGTCCAAGGATTCGATCATTTACTCAATGACTCCTCCCCCTGCTGTCTCATTTTCTCCTTGCCTCGTCAGAAAAGGCATCTCTCTCCTTCCGATTTTGTTTCCCCGGCTGTCTTAAAGCAGCTACGGGGAGCTTGCACTTTGTGTTTATTGTAGTGGCGCCTGTGGACAAAAGCGGTACTGCTCGCTCGGAACGAAAACGACATTTCCTGAACACCGAGGCTCCTCCCGCTGTCTGAGCCACGGTAAGTCAGGCAAGGCTTCTCCTAGTCTTTTTTTTTACACGTCATTGCTTCATGCGCCAGCCAGATAAAAAATTCCCACCTGTTTCACACAGACGTAACGTGACAGATAGGGCTGGGTGGGCCTCTATGAGGCCATTTACACCTGGCATTAACATGCATTTTCTCTCATCAGATTGCAATCACATTGTGCTTGACCACTTGAAACTACAGGTGTAAACGCGCCCATGACACATTGAAGATGGATTGCAATCTGATCGGCCAAACCACCTCCGGAGGTGGTCAGGGACGCATTATGTACACATTGAACACAAGTGTAAATGCAATTTGTCCTCTCAATCTGCATACAGCAACTGTATGCCGACTGAGAGGACACCCATTTTGGGTGATCAGATTGCAATCAGATTGCAATCTGATCACCCAAAACACATGCTAACGCCAGGTGTAAATAAAATCAGGCTAATGTGGTCAAGCACTATCTGATTGCAATCTGATGACAGAAAATGCATGTTAGTGCCAGGTGTAAATGGCCTCTATAGGTCTCTCTGTCTGTTTCACACAGATGTAACGTGATAGATAGGGCTGGGTGGGCCTCTATAGGTCGCTCTTTTTGGTCCACAAAAAGTTCACATTTTTAGGAAATTTGCATATCTGGTCGCAGCTATTGCAAATTCACACTGTTTTTTTATGTGATACCCTCACAAGAGATACCGGTATTTAGAAACACGACAGTATCAAGAAATCACCCATCTCCTCGCCGATGGTCTCATTTGCTGATGTAGGTAAGATGTCAGTATTACATTTAGGCTGTTTCGTAAACAATTAAAAGTTCCCCTTATAGCTGCTTTAAGTCCCTCACTCTATATTTCTCCCAGTCCATATGACTTGTTCCTCTCCTCTGTGTGTCTATTATCTTGATCTCTCCTCCTCCTCTCTTAGTGCCTCTCTCTCTCTCTCTCTCTCTCTCTGTCTCTCTGCCATAGAAGCGTATCCTCCAGTTTCTGATAAAAAAGTAATAAAGGCTTCTAATGGCTTCAATTTCCTCCCCTCCCCTTCTCCTGGCGATCCACTGTGTATTCCACTCTGGAAGATAGCCTCTGTTGTTTCTAAAACAAAGGGCAAATGAGACAGAGAGACAGAGAGAGACAGACAGACAGAGAGAGAGAGACAGAGACAGACAGAGAGAGAGAGACAGAGAGAGACAGACAGAGAGAGAGAGAGCATTTCAGATATAACTGTAGGTAGGTGAATGTGTGCATTGACCCATATTTATATGAGTGTGTGTGCGGTGGTCCCCTGTGATTCCGCCCTGCCACTTAAGCCTGGGGTTTAATTGAATAGTGGAAGTGGATGGCTGCTCTTGGCTTCAGTGGTAGACACTACCCATATCCCCCCTCGGGCCAGGCTGGGGGCCTGCCCGGGGCTATCAAACTTTCACTACAGCAATCCCAAGCACGCGCCGGCCACAGCAGAGTGTGTTGATGTAGGTGTTGATATGCATGTGTGTGTGTGTGTGTGTGTGAGAGAGATAGTGAAGAAGAGAGAGAGAGATGGGACCCCCTGAAGGTCAGTCTCCTCCTCCCCCTCATCTCCTCATCCCTCCTTCCCAGCACCATAGATCCACTTTTAATCTGTGTTCTGATCTCCCAGCCGCCTGTAAAAGAGGGACCCAATATGGGCCGGGCCTATGGCCTTATAGTATTCCTTTACTCAGACAAAGCCTCGTCTCACCACACACCATGAATGGGCCCCATAAATACTGAAAGTCTGAAATGGCACGCATCCAGAGGAACCCATATTTGGGAAATAGAGAGAACTGCTGTGTATAAGTTAACATATAATACAATACTACTAGGCATGGGTCGATTTCCGGTTTTACCGGTTCGGTTCGGTATACGAGCCCAAACCGGTTTGATCACGTGCAAACCGAAAAAACCTAAAAAAAAAAAAAAAAAAAAAAAAAATTAAGTTTTTTTTTTTTTGCCAGTCCATTCTGATTGCACTATTGTTCGTATTAGCCTCTTCTCAAGTTGCACTAGTAGGCAAAAGTCTTATTTTGTTTATTATGTTGATGTTTGAAGAAAAGTTAAGCTGAATAGTTATGAGAAATAAAAACAGTGTGTTGTTACAGTTAAAAGGTTCTGCTTATTTGTATTCAGTGTTCGTGCTGGTTGGCAGCATACCAGCTTAGAGGTGCATTATCGCCACCAACTGCAGCCGCTTTGATACATTTTTTTGGGGAATATCGAACCGGTTTCAAAATGTTCAAACCGACCCATGCCTAGGCCCTATATTGTGTGAATTTGTGAGTTTTGAAGTTTATAAGGCAGCTCAGCTGTAAGCCAATCCATTCTGATTGCACTGCTTGTGTTTTTATTAGCCTTTTTCTCAAGTTGCACTATAGGCAGAAGTCTTATTTCATTTATTATTTTGATGTTTAGAAGAAAAGTTGAGCTGAATAGTTATGAGAAATAAATACAGGGTGTTTGTTACACAGGTGTCCTGCTTCTTTTTATTCAGTATCATTGCTGGTTGACAATACCAGCTTAGAGGTGTATTATCGCTATCAGGTGGACTGAAGTTGCACTACAGACAGTTATGGGCCACACTCGGGAGCCCTGCTTGAAAAAAGATTTTTTTTTTTTTTAAATTACAAAAAAAATCGGTATACCGGTTCGATCCGGTTTAGACGGCAATATCGAACCGGTTTTAAAATTTTCAAACCGACCCAGCCCTAAATACTACATCTCCAGGTTGGGAGAGATGTGTATAAGTTAACTTACAGTATAATACAGTACTACAATCCAGGCTGGGAGCAGGGCCGGTTCCAGAACAAGATGACTAGGGATGCATCCTAGATAGGAAGGGGTGCAGATGCCCGGCCAAAGGCCAAAAATTTGACGTTATTTTACTAAAAATAATAAATTTTACCATCATTTCAAGTAGAATGATACCCCCCAAGCAAGAATATTGCAAGTGTTTCAAGTGCTTTACTGAAATATTTGGACCATATAATGATAATACAATTATCTCAACCTTAAAAGGTTACATATAGGTGCCAAAAAGCCATAAATTCACATCAAAGAACAAAGAAAAACAACAATTATAATTCAAGTTTAAACAGTAAGTGTGCAGCTGCAGCATTTATTAAAAAATAAATAAAAATAAAATAAAAAAACTTTTCAACTGAGCATGCAGACAATTAAAATAAGGGTGCAATGCATGCTTTTGCACCCCCGTAGAACCGGGCCTGGCTGGGAGAGGTGTGTATAAGTGAACTTACAGTATAATACAGTACTACAATCCAGGCTGGGAGAGATGTGTAGAAGTTAACTTACAGTATAATACAGTACTACATCTCCAGGCTGGGAGAGGTGTGGGGGTGAGGTGGTGGGGTCACTCTCGAGGGATGTGGCTGCGTCCGCGCAGCCTTATTATACTTGACAAAAGGAGGGTGAGCTTTCGATATGTTTGACTCGTCCTCCAGGACCTCCCCACAATGTAGTTCCTGAATGAGACCTTGCCTTCCTTGCTAAGCATGCTGTAGCCAAGGCCTGGAGCCATCAATTAGATTGACCAAAGAGACAGCGATTTGAAGGAGAAATGTGAGTGAAAGAGAACTGAGAGATTGGTGAGGGACAGAGAGCACCAAGAGTCCGGGGGCCTCATTTGTAACAACATTGAGAATTCCACACTTAAATCTTATACGTGCAAAAGAAGGAATGTGAATTTTTAGCAATAATCTGATTTCTAAAACTCTCCCTATGCTTCCTATCATGCAGATTCCCCTTTATAAATCCCAATCAAATGTGTTCATGTGTGAGAGCACAATCCTACACTGTTAACTACCAGGATTAGCATTAAACGGCTAATGAAACGCCCTTCATGAATATTGATATTCATATACAGTAACTGCTTGTCATCCTGTATTCTTTGTGTGAGAAAATGGCAACGTCAGAACACAAGACTACAAAGAGAAATGTGTGTGATATTTAGAACTCTAAGTGTGAAATGCTGAATGTGTGATTCCGCTCTTCTTTTGGTATCACCAGCAGGGTGTGACCAGCAGTGACCAGCAGTGACCAGCAGGGTGTGACCAGCAGTGACCAGCAGGGTGTGACCAGCAGTGACCAGCAGCCGGGTGTGACCAGCAGTGACCAGCAGGGTGTGACCAGCAGTGACCAGCAGCCGGGTGTGACCAGCAGCGACCAGCAGCCGGGTGTGACCAGCAGTGACCAGCAGGGTGTGACCAGCAGTGACCAGCAGGGTGTGACCAGCAGTGACCAGCAGGGTGTGACCAGCAGTGACCAGCAGTGACCAGCAGTGACCAGCAGGGTGTGACCAGCAGTGACCAGCAGTGACCAGCAGCCGGGTGTGACCAGCAATGACCAGCAGGGTGTGACCAGCAGTGACCAGGTGTGACCAGCAGTGACCAGCAGCCGGGTGTGACCAGCAATGACCAGCAGGGTGTGACCAGCAGTGACCAGCAGTGACCAGCAGGGTGTGACCAGCAGTGACCAGCAGTGACCAGCAGGGTGTGACCAGCAGTGACCAGCAGGGTGTGACCAGCAGTGACCAGGTGTGACCAGCAGGGTGTGACCAGCAGTGCCCAGCAGTGACCAGCAGGGTGTGACCAGCAGTGACCAGCAGGGTGTGACCAGCAGTGACCAGCAGGGTGTGACCAGCAGTGACCAGCAGTGACCAGCAGGGTGTGACCAGCAGTGACCAGGTGTGACCAGCAGTGGTGAGGATGAGCTGGAAGAGAAAATGGGCTGGATGTTTCTCTGGAATATTATTCTTATGAGTAATGGAGTGTAAAGAATTGATTAATAGTTTTTTCACTGCTTTGCCATCGGAGTGGCTGTGTCTCAGTGTGTCCAAAGTGTGCGTAGGCATGGGTCAAACTTTCTATAGAGGTTTGGTTTTTATTAAAATAACTCTTACGTGGAAAGTGGCAAGGACATCTTTCAAACCCCAACATTTATAAATGAAGCCCCAGCTTTTTAAAAAGTTTCAGTTTCCCAACAAAAAAGTAGTGAGTCTCTCTTGGGGGGGGGGGGGGGGGGGGGCTGCCTTGATATCCTGTGTTTTGACAAATGACAAGGTGAGTTTGAGACAGATCTCACTTCTCCAAAACACTGACTGACCCCTGCTTGTTCCTTTTTTCCTATCCATCTGAGCACGACTCTGAGATATCCCTCAGAAATCTTCTTCCCTGAACCCCATTTCTCTCTGTGCGTGTGTGTGTGTGTGTGTATGTGTGTGCCACACCCCCCCCCCCCCCCCCCCGCCCCCTAGATTCAGTCTACTACACTCTCAAAATGAGCTTAGAACGGGCGCAAATCGAGTAAAAGAGCGGCGAGTTAGAAAGAGAGAGATGGAAAGAGGAGCGATATTAATAGTGACAGGGCCGGGCTATTGAGAGCCGGACGGGGCGACAATACCGCTGTCTCTCTCTGAGGTGTGGGGTCGAGGTAATGGGTTGATGGTGGCATCTGGAGATGTGAGGATGGAGGTGGAGAGGTAGATGAAGGGCTAATGCCTATAGAAGGTGACCTCTAGGGAGTGAGATGCCATTACCCTGACAGGGTTAGGTTGAGAGGCCTCTAAAAGCCCGGGGTTCTACCTCAGATCTAACTACCACGGGTCCCCAGACAAAGCGAGTTGGGGCTCGTCTGGATAAGTGGACCTGACAACCCCCGGACAGTGCCACTGAGGTCTCCATAGACTCACTACTCCACTGGCACACCGTTTACTATAGCCTCCAGTACAGTATGTCCACAGGGATTTTTTATTGTATTGTATTTTTATTTTTATTAATCTATTTGGCTTCCAAATCTCACATCTACGAATGTGCGAAATCACCCAAATCATTGTGCATGAGGATAGTGGATAAACGACTTTAAGATGTTCATGTTGTTTTCAACAGCTTTGTTGCTAATAGCAACACATGATTATAATGTGTTGCTACTGGCACGTCTTCAACACATGGTTAGTTAACAAGCAGCAAAAGATCCGTTTCATTAAAGTCACCATGACATTAACTCCCATTACTTTTGCTTCCTGAGAAATATAATATCTTTAATGGTATCCTCATGATACACTAGTGTAAATATCAATGTATAAGCCATAAAACCATCATATTCCATTGGTTTACACTTACTGTATGCCCCACCCCCAATCCTTTTTCAACAGAAGTTGAAAGTGACAGCATAGATCCTTCCTCGGATTGATGTCCTTTATGAAAGCAAAAGGGAGAAGCTATGCTCCGATAAGATGCTGAATGTCAAAGGTGAAAGCACACATGAATATTTCACATGCACATATTTCCTGTGTACAACGCGGGGGCAAATGTGCAGCTGTACGTTTTGCTGTTTGCATAATGGACGAGACTATAGCTGTCAGAGCAGCAGCGTTTAGCGCGGTGGTGGTGAACAGGGCTGTGGAAACAAGCCGTGTCAAGCTGAGGACTCTGGCTGTGAGACAGGTATCTGTTCAATCATTCATACACCCAGATCATGTGATGACAGATCATGTGATGACAGGGAGACAAACTGAGTGCCGGCCCTCTTCCTCTTCCTCGCTCCTCTACTGCTCCATTCACTTTCCTGCCAGTTCCACCTCTGAATGCTGATATTCTGGTTCTCTCTTGTCCACTCTCTGTCTGCTTCCCCTCCTCACACCATCCCCTCATTTTCTCTCCCTCCTCCCCTCTGCTGATAATCAGAGTTCTGATTTGTTGCTGATGTGAGGCTGGCTTCTACTCCGAGCCGGAGCCAAAGAATCAAACAGCGGCGTGGCCCTGCAACAACTCACCAGAGGGCAAAATACAATACAGTGATGAGATGTGAAAAGATGAAAGCACAGAAGAAGAAAAAAAGAACGATCCAGGCCAAAGGCTGTCTTCTACCTCAGTCGGCCCATCTCCCTCCCTCCCTCAACCTCACTCGCTCGCTCCTTGGCTCACTTCTAAGGCGCCAGGCGCCTCGCTCAGCTGGCAGAGCTACTGTACAGAGTGAGGGAGCATTAGAGAGAGAGAGAGAGAAAGAATGAAAAGAGGAGAGCTTCAGTGGCCAAATGGCTTGTTGGCCTCAGGCGATGGTCCGAGTTGACTCTCCAAGAAGAGGCTCCCCGTGGTCACCTGATGACTTCAATAAAGGGCAAACACCCTTACTCTGTGAAGGCTGTGAAACCTCCCGTGATCTCACACCTTGCCTCCAGCAATGGTCTCCCACCAATGATCTCACACCTTGCCTCCCACCAATGATCTCACACCTTGCCTCCCACCAATGATCTCACACCTTGCCTCCACCAATGATATCACACCTTGCCTCCCACCAATGATCTCACACATTGCCTCCCACCAATGATCTCACACCTTGCCTCCACCAATGATCTCACACCTTGCCTCCACCAATGATCTCACACCTTGCCTCCACCAATGATCTCACACCTTGCCTCCACCAATGATCTCACACCTTGCCTCCACCAATGATCTCACACCTTGCCTCCACCAATGATCTCACACCTTGCCTCCACCAATGATATCGCACCTTGCCTCCCACCAATCATCTCACACCTTGCCTCCCACCAATGATCTCACACCTTGCCTCCCACCAATGATCTCACACCTTGCCTCCCACCAATGATCTCACACCTTGCCTCCCACCAATGATCTCACACCTTGCCTCCACCAATGATCTCACACCTTGACTCCACCAATGATCTCACACCTTGCCTCCCACCAATGATCTCACACCTTGCCTCCCACCAATGATCTCACACCTTGACTCCACCAATGATCTCACACCTTGCCTCCCACCAATGATCTCACACCTTGCCTCCACCAATGATCTCACACCTTGCCTCCCACCAATGATCTCACACCTTGACTCCACCAATGATCTCACACCTTGCCTCCACCAATGATATCACACCTTGCCTCCCACCAATCATCTCACACCTTGCCTCCCATCAATGATCTCACACCTTGCCTCCCACCAATGATCTCACACCTTGCCTCCCACCAATGATCTCACACCTTGCCTCCACCAATGATCTCACACCTTGCCTCCACCAATGATCTCACACCTTGCCTCCACCAATGATATCACACCTTGCCTCCCACCAATGATCTCACACCTTGCCTCCCACCAATGATCTCACACCTTGCCTCCCACCAATCATCTCACACCTTGCCTCCCACCAATGGTCTCACACCTTGCCTCCACCAATGATCTCACACCTTGCCTCCACCAATGATATCACACCTTGCCTCCCATCAATCATCTCACACCTTGCCTCCCACCAATGATCTCACACCTTGCCTCCACCAATGATCTCACACCTTGCCTCCACCAATCATCTCACACCTTGCCTCCACCAATCATCTCACACCTTGCCTCCCACCAATGATCTCACACCTTGCCTCCAGCAATGATCTCACACCTTGCCTCCACCAATCATCTCACACCGTGCCTCCACCAATCATCTCACACCTTGCCTCCCACCAATCATCTCACACCTTGCCTCCCATCAATGATCTCACACCTTGCCTCCAGCAATGATCTCACACCTTGCCTCCCACCAATGATCTCACACCTTGCCTCCCACCAATTATTCAAATTTGTTTATTGGGTTTTCATTTCAAACATACTACATATAAACAGAGACATAAGAAAAAGCAAGACATGTAGCACCAAAATAGGACAGAACATAATAATAATAATGTTGCCTCCCACCAATGATCTCACACCTTGCCTCCCACCAATGATCTCACACCTTGCCTCCCACCAATGATCTCACACCTTGCCTCCACCAATGATCTCACACCTTGCCTCCACCAATGATATCACACCTTGCCTCCCACCAATGATCTCACACCTTGCCTCCCACCAATGATCTCACACCTTGCCTCCCACCAATCATCTCACACCTTGCCTCCCACCAATGGTCTCACACCTTGCCTCCACCAATGATCTCACACCTTGCCTCCACCAATGATATCACACCTTGCCTCCCATCAATCATCTCACACCTTGCCTCCCACCAATGATCTCACACCTTGCCTCCACCAATGATCTCACACCTTGCCTCCACCAATCATCTCACACCTTGCCTCCACCAATCATCTCACACCTTGCCTCCACCAATGATCTCACACCTTGCCTCCCACCAATTATCTCACACCTTGCCTCCACCAATGATCTCACACCTTGCCTCCACCAATAATATCACACCTTGCCTCCACCAATGATATCACACCTTGCCTCCACCAATGATCTCACACCTTGCCTCCACCAATGATCTCACACCTTGCCTCCACCAATGATCTCACACCTTGCCTCCACCAATGATATCACACCTTGCCTCCCACCAATGATCTCACACCTTGCCTCCACCAATGATATCACACCTTGCCTCCACCAATGATCTCACACCTTGCCTCCACCAATGATCTCACACCTTGCCTCCACCAATGATCTCACACCTTGCCTCCACCAATGATCTCACACCTTGCCTCCACCAATGATCTCACACCTTGCCTCCCACCAATGATCTCACACCTTGCCTCCACCAATGATCTCACACCTTGCCTCCCACCAATGATCTCACACCTTGCCTCCCACCAATCATCTCACACCTTGCCTCCCACCAATCATCTCACACCTTGCCTCCACCAATGATCTCACACCTTGCCTCCCATCAATCATCTCACACCTTGCCTCCCACCAATCATCTCACACCTTGCCTCCACCAATGATCTCACACCTTGCCTCCCACCAATGATCTCACACCTTGCCTCCCACCAATGATCTCACACCTTGCCTCCCAGCAATGCCTCTGAGGCCATGCATGCCGCTCACAGCGGCGGTGCAGAAATAGGGCTGTCTGGGGAGGGAGGCTTGTATGGGCTAATCGAAGCTGCTGGCTGTATACTTGTGTTAGCTGCCACCTGAAATGTGGGGCAGATTGGTCCAGGAATATCATGTTCCCATCAATGGGTAAATAAAGAAGAACGAGGAGAAAAAATAAACCGGCACTAAAGCGGAAAGCAAAGGCTGGTAGTGAAGCTCTGGCACCTGATCAGGAAGAATCTCTCTTTACAAGATGAAGGATGTCCGGCCAAGACATCGATCCAAACCGCCACCTGGCAAAAGCCCTACCTGCTTCTCAGAAAACTAAGGAAGCTTTCCAATGTTCATGAGATAATCAAAGGTTTTCCCTTTCTGCCTCCATTGAGTTGTGAAGAATGCATTCTCTTATTGAAGTGGACTAAAACAAACACTAAAAACACATGGTCTTGATCTTCTTTACTGGATGTATTTTAAAAAGAGAAGAGGACACTGTCAAAATGTGTGTGTGTGTGTGTGTGTGTGTGTGTGTGTGTGTGTGTGTGTGTGTGCGAGCGCGTGCGTGCGTGCGTGCGTGTGTGTGTGTGTGTGCAAGCGTGTGCGTGCGTGTGTGTGTGTGAGCGCGTGCGTGTGTGTTTGTGTGCGTGTGTGTGTGTGTGTGTGACCGCGTGCGTGTGTGTGTGTGTGTGTGTGTGTGTGTGTGTGTGTGTGAGCGTGTGCGTGTGTGTTTGTGTGTGTGTGTGTGTGTGTGTGTGTATGTGTGAGCACACTTGTATTAATGTATTCTGAGGGGGAGGTGCATTCTTGAATAGTGAATAAATTCAGCGGTGCAGCATCACCGTGCAGGGAGGTGGAGCAGGCTACAGGTTCGATGGGGACCAGATCTGGTGGGTTTTGTGTCAAAGGAACAAACATGAAAGGAGCACATTTGTTTTGCTGCTAATTTGCTGGGTGGTACTGGTAACACAACACACGGTTTTGAGAATTAAACCTGCAGTTCATGCCTCGCAGCTCAGTTCTGACATCAAATGCATTAAAACAAACAGCCTCCCCTCCATCATCTGTGCTCGCAAGCTAACGCCACTGATTTATGCAGTCACGGCAAAATGCAGAGTTGCTCAAATTGCAGGTGGGGACACAAAATGGGTCACAGCCAGGCCTGTTTCTGGCGGGTTCCCAGATGACAAGAGTCAGCTGTTTCTAGTCAGTGTGTTCATAGAATGCAGATGAAAATGCTTTCATGCTTTTGTCACATATCAATGAACTGCTCAAGTGGATTGTTCAAGAGCAGCTCCCTCAAGTTACTTAGTCTGGATCTTGGCCTGAGAACTTTGAATCTCTCACCAGGAATCCCAACTTGTCATGACTGTGTTCACTGCTCAGTATATGTTGTCTTGTCTCTTCTTCTCTTATTCTCTCTGTATGCCTGCCATGAAAATAAAGAAATGACTTGAGCCAGCATGTTTGACAGAGGCATTGTCCTCTTCCTGTCTGTCTCTGAGTCTGTGCCTTGCTGAAACGCCCTGTCAGAAGGGCTGACTTCAGAGTTCCTGCATCCGTCTCTGGCCCGTTCTGTTTTCTCTCTCCACCTCCACCCCCACCCCCTCCAGCTGTGCCCCCACCCCTCCACCCCCACCCCCTTCAGCTGAGCCCCCACCCCTCCACCTCCACCCCCTCCAGCTGTGCCCCCCCCCCCCCCTCCCCTCCACTCCCTCCTGGCTGATCGATAGGCCGCTGTAGGGAGAGCGACGGGGCTTTGGATCGATCTAACTACCGCTGGGAGGATCCATGCTGCAGAGAGGGAGCTTGAAGAGAGGATGAGGGAGAGAGACAGAGAGTGAGAACAAGAGAGAGAGAGAGAGAGAGAGAGAGAGGATAGTGAAAGTAAAACAAAACCACAACATACAGAGGCAAAGAAGTCAAGCCAGGATCAAAACATCTCAACATCAATGTCAGGAAGTAGGAGAGGATAGAGGGCGGAGCTATGATTCAGATAGATGTATTGTATCTGAAGGGCTAGCGATATTGGCAAAAGACGGCTTGACTCATATTGGATGGTAGCATGGGACCACAGATAAGAAGGCTTTCAGTCATCTTTTTGTGAATCAAGCGTACGTTCACTGTTCACTTGTTCACTCAGGAAAGCAGCAGATTGTTGGTGCTTTCATGAGCACAGGTGCTGGCAGTGAACAGTGGTGGCAAGCTGAGGCTCCTCTCGTCCCCTTTCAAAGAAGTGCACTCCCTCCACTGTGCAATGACACTGTCATCCTAATGGTTATGACAAAAAAGCCTTTCCCAAGGGGAAACTAATGTACTTGTCCAAAAGTTGCAGAGTTGCAAGGTGTGAATATGCAGAACCTGAAATACACCACCAAGGGCAGATATTTCCCTTTTTGAGGTAAATTCATATTTGTGGAGATACTGAGATACTGTATTTTTCATGTGCATGTAAAGATGTCTGCTGGGGTGGGAATTTCATCATTTTAGGGGCAAGGCCATCTGACCTTCGGCATCACAAATTATTTTAGGGCACAAGGCAACATGCCAGCGCACAAAGGCCATTGCTCTATTGACATCATGAAGAGTGATTCCTCTGAAATGTGTGTTAAAATTATTCAATTACTGTACACATCCTTTGCATACATTAAACTGAGACCACTGATGCTTTTAAAGCAACTGACAGTAGCAGGCTGGTAGCAGGGCACTGCCAAGGTGGCCTTAGGGATCTCAGGGCATCACAGCCAGAGGGAAGGGCAATGGAGGCCATGGCCTCCATGAAATTGCCATCCCAGCAGTGCTGGTTGAATAATTTATTTCCAACTGAAACAGGCACAACAACAACAACAACAACAACAACAACAACAACAACAACAACAACAACAACAACAACAACAACAACAACAACAACAACAACAACAACAACAACAACAACAACAACAACAACAAGCACAACATACAGTACATGAAAAGGGGCTGACAGTATGTGATTTTGGAGAGGTCCACTGTATGTCGTTGCACCTTCAGCAACTAAAGGCTTGTAAATAGCACGGAACTCCAGCGCTTGCGTTACGATCAGGTCTGAGTATAGGCGGAGGTACAAGTGGAGTTTTTCTACCGAAATTGCACTGTACCACCCGATTTGTATTGATACTCCACTCTGGTGTGCTCTCCTGCCCATTTCCAAAATGAGCAAATGGCCATGTCTGGCCAGTGTTGGCCATGTCTGGCCAGCGTTGGGGAAGTGGTTGGCTCAGCCATGGTCCAGCAGAGCTCAGTCTGCTTCCAGGGACATCAGAGATGCTGGCTGTGAAAGGACTAACCACAGTATGGCTAACACCTGGCCAATACTTTTCTTTTTTACCATCTTCTGATCTATTTGTTGCTGCACATTTCCATTTCATTTATTGTAAAGCACTTTGAACTGCATTGCTTGTATGAAAAGTGCTCCAGTATAAATACATTTTATTATTCATATTATTCATATTATCATTGTTTATGTTATTGTTATTATTATTGTTATTATTAATATAGAAGGCAGTACAGTTCAGCATAGCACAGTACAGTACATCACGCTTGATCTGCCAGTCAACTGCTATTCTAAGCAGCAGTGCTATCAAACTCTCTATATAGCCATGTTTCTACACAGTTCAGTTGGGTTACAGTAAACTCTCGACAGCAGAGTGGGATTTGTTTTCCCTCTAACTCTGACTGAACAAAAGAACTACAGTACTAGTGGAACAAATTGCCAGTAGAGCTGAGACTTGAGACAATGCTGACTACTTTCAAATCCAAGCTACCTACCTATTTACCACTGCTTTTAATTCATTTCCTTTTGAATACAATTTATTTGTTAGTTTGTTTCATTGTTGCTGTTGTTTTATTCTGTGTGTTTTTGCCTTGTTTGCTTGTATTGTTTTTATTGCATGTGCTTTTGCTTGCTTTGATTATTTGTGATCATTTGTTTCTTGTGCTCCTGCCTGTGTAAAGCCCCTTGGGCTGCCTTTGGGTGTGAAATGGGCTATAGAAATACACTTGCCCACAGCTGCTGTGTTGTGTTGGCCAGAACTGGATCAAACATTGTTTCAATGTGTTTTTGAACTCAGAGCTCCACACACAACCTTATTGATTTGCTCAGCTGGGTCAGCTGCACAGCAAAATTAGACGCTGCAATGCTATCAAACACTAATAGCCATTTTGAAGCCTGGAATGGCTAAGTACACTTAGACTAAAGCTGCCTGTGTGAGAGAGAGAAGTCAGTCACTTTAGTGCAGAGATTGAGAAACTTGTTTTCAGACTGAAACGCTCTCAGTACACAGCTGGAGAAAACACTCCTCCACTGATCTTCCTCAATGTCCTCCGCCTTCAACCGGCACAATAACTCAAAGCGTGCACACCACTGATGCACACTCAAGCATAACGGGAGTCAAACACGCAATCAAAATGAGAGGTAGACCGATTCATCGGCCGGCCGATTGATCACATGACATTTTGCAGCATTTTGAGATATCAGTATCGGCAGGTCTGCTCTTAACTGCCACTGGGCCTAAAAACAAAAAGATACTGCTACAGTGTGCAATATAATAACTCTTTTTTCTGCAGATTTTCCTTCTCTCAGAAATAAGGAGATGCTATTATCTGTTGATAAAATTGTTGTTGAATGCACCACAACAATTTTTTTTTTTCTTTTTTTTCTTTATAACGTCTGTGGACATTGGTGATAGATTTTTTTTAAATAAGTGCACTGCAGACAGACTGCTATAATTAAGCAAACAGAGATAATGCAGACAACATTAGTGTTAAATAAATGTTCATTTAAGTTGAGCAATTTGGTGTCTTATTTGTTATTATTATCAAATGGGGAAAATAATTATATCAGCATTATATAACGGCCATCAACCGCCCTGCTCTCTAAATATCGGCATTAGCCATTGAAAAACCCATATCAGTCGATGCCCTAATCAAAATCAGAAACATCACAATAATGATAAGAAACATTGAGAGAGAGACAGAGAGACAGAGAGAGAGATAGACAGAGAGAGACAGAGAGAGAGACAGAGAGAGAGAGACAGAGAGAAAGAGACAGAGAGAGACAGAGACAGAGAGAGAGACAGAGACAAAGACAGAGAGAGAGACAGAGAGACACACAGAGAGAGAGACAGAGAGAGAGACAGAGACAGAGAGAGAGAGAGAACCTTGTCAGTCTCACAAGACAAGCCCCCGGGGACACAGACGCAGACCCTCTTCGAAGCCAGACAGACAGAATGAACTCACACAAGAAATAAAAGAAATATGAATCAAAAAAAGAGGACATCAAAGTATCCTCCACTAAGCCATTCTCTCTCTCTCTCTCTCTCTCTCTCTCTCTCTCTCTCTCTCTCTTTCCCTCTTCTGAGAACAGTTGGCTTTGGAGAGCTGTGATTTGAGCAGAGCCCCAAAGAGATTGCCGTGGCTGGCGCTCAACCAAAGCATGAAAGCCGAGGCAAAGCTGAGGCCGAGGTGAACAGACCCACGGCTCGTCT
>NC_139626.1:20611276-20641276 GCF_964638095.1 Poromitra crassiceps
TGCTCATTGTGTCGGGGAATAAGAGTCTTGATTTGAGATTTGGGGACAGGTCCTGATTCCACTGGCTTGTCATTACTGCTCACATTGTCTGCACATGCCACTGACTGATTCCTTCCTGGGCATGTCCCAAAGAGAGAGAGAGAGAGAGAGAGAGAGAGAGAGAGAGAGAGAGAGAGAGAGCGGCAGAATGAAGGAAGAAGAAAAACACATTTGCTATTATCTGATGTGGGGGAAATGAAGGTAGATGTTTTTGGAACCAAATGACACAAATAATAATAGTAATGATGATAACCTTTTACTGCAGCATTTACACAACGCACAGCTCACAGTGTTTGCATCAATCCAAGGCAGATGAAAGACAGATCAAAATCCATAGAAAAGAGCGAGCGAAAAGCATGGCGGCATTAACACAATCAAATGGAGTGAAATAGAGTAGAAAGACAAAAAGAACAGTAGGCTACAAATACTCCCACTTTTAGTTGCACACTGTGAGTGAACCCATATGTTCTTCTTTCATTTTCTTTCCCCTGTCCTTCCTCATTCGACTCTTGATCTGAATGTGTCAGATCTCACTGGCTAATGGAGACCAGAATCATAGATTCTCCTCTTGGTCAAAAACCTCACCATCCACCCACATGATGACAACCATACAGGGTAAAGCTCTGTCGTCCCCCCACATACTGTACAGAGATAGGTACATACTGTACATACTGTGTACATACTGTACACAGATAGGTACAGTAGAACACTTATGCAAGTAAGCACAACCCGGACCAGAACACTGAACATGTAGTGAGTGGGCTGTGTCAGATCGTTTGGGATCCTGAACAGAAAGAGTTCAAATGAAGGCTATTTAAAAGCTACGCTGAAAAGATACACTTCTGGTTTGAACATGCGTACAGAGCGCGCCTCTCTAATATTAAAATGAAATGTGCTCAGACAAAGATCGAATATCAACATGTTGGTTGAATCGATACTTATATTACTTGCACTTGTACAGTATGCATTACGAATACACAAGCATACGTTCACACAACTTTTCAATAACAGCAATTTGAGCTGTGTCTGTATGAGATGCCCAGCATGACATAGCCCCAGGTGTGCGTGCGTGTGTACGTGCGTGCGTGTGTGTGTGTGTGTGTGTGTGTGCCCAGAGCAAGTCTAGCCAGCTTGCCTCCATTGCTTGACCTCGTTGGGGGGCATGTTGACAGGGCAGAGCCAGGGGCCACCTGCTCCTGGCAGCCAGGAGCAGGTGGATAGCTGGCATGAGCCAGGGGGCAGCTGGTCCCTACAGGTCTGCTGGCACAGGACAGCCGTGTGTGTGTGTGTGTGTGTGTGTGTGTGTGTGTGTGTGTGTGTGTGTGTGTGTGTGTGTGTGTGTGTGTGCGTGTGTATGTGTGTGTGTGTGTGTGTGTCCTCACACTAATTTCCTCTTCGATCAGTCTGCACATGCACTCTGTCGTACATATTCTCTCTCTCTCTCTCTCTCTCTCTCTCTCTCTCTCTCTCTCTCACACACACACACTAGGGCTGTGCGATTAATCGATTTTGAACTCGTAATCGAATGTATTAGTTAGGACGATGTTAAAAAAATTAAAATCGTAAAATCCATTTTCACTTTAACTAGGGTAATTACGTTACGCGGGGTGGCTCTCTCTCATGTACGCATGCTGCTACTTGTCCATTCTCCCCGCTGTAAAGTCTCTCTAGAGGCTGTGATACTGGCTAAAGACAGCAGCGCAATGGACTTATTTCAACACCTCCGACCAAAAAGCACAGAGTGAGCACAGAGCGCAGCTTGTTGCACTGCGGGCTGTAGCCTACAAGATAAGATTGCCACAACACACTCACGCGCGCGCACGAACACAGACATTATCACCGGACGATGAAACGTTGCCTTTACAGTTCACATAATAACAAAACAACACGTGAGGCCACCGAGTACTGATAGATTGGCTGTATTCATGGCTGTAACTTAGCAGCCTCAGCTGACTCACCTGTCCCTGTGTGTCTGAATTTCCCCCTAACTGCTATCGCAGTTCGCCGCATTCCTGTTGTGACTTTGTGTTATTCTAGTACAGATATAACTCCGAGCACGGGTGGTCGCTTAGACACTGCTAATATAATTATGTCACGGAGGAACACGCAAATCCACCAGTGTCAAGTTAGCAAGCAACAGCCAGGAAGTTAAGCATAGCAGCGGCAAGCTAAAACAGGAAGTTGGGTTGTTCTGCCTTCAGAGTAAAAGCGTAAATTGTCAATTATGGAAAAAAGGGGGAAAAAGAGCTCTGCAGGGCAACAAATGTTTAGAGAAGTATAATAGTATAATCAATCGAAATCGAAATCGAAAATCGAGTTTTGAGAGAAAAAATCGTCAAATTTTTAGTTTTAGGCAAAATCGCACAGCCCTAACACACACACACACACACACACACACACTCAGACACAACTACACACAATTCAGGAGTTCAGGTTGGAGCTGGCATCTGGCGCTGTACTTCCTGCACTCTTCCTCCTAGTCAGTATAAAAGCGCTGGCCGAAAAGCATTGGTCTTCAAAGCGTCTTCAGACAGCCGCTGTGCTGGACTTGATCAAAGACATCACAGTCAATGAAAGAGCAACACAGCAGCCATTTGATTGGTTGGCTCGGGTACATTTCAGTGTACAGCCAGGGCATGGAGCCTTTGTTGGCCAGACGCGTGCAGCGTAGCCCAAGCCAGCAGATCTTTCAAAGCAATATCTCTGCTTGGTGTCCAACCTGCACCTCCTCCTCCAGTCAGCCAGGTGGTGCTGGCAGTTTGGGACAGTCGTCAAGCTCCAAATCCATTGAAAATAGACTGTACACACATCCGCGTAGAGCTAATACAGTCACTGAAGTCTGGAATGTCTTCTACCATTGACTTCTGTTCAATTAACCTAACGTTAATTAACACAGACTGCCTTGGGTGGTTGTGAATGAGTGAGTGGTTTTATGTGGGAGCACAAGTTTATTGAGCAGCTACTGCGTTGGATTGGCCACAGCCTGCTCTGCCCTGCCCATATTATGCACAATAGCATGTCCAGTACGAGAGCATCCCACTACCACTCTGCTCTCCACAACATCTCCTACTATGGAAGCCAAGGAGGGGAGGTAGGAGTTGGAATTAATTGATCTTAGCTAAGGGGGATTTCAATGGCAATATGTGTTTGGTGCTGGGGCGAGGCCAAACTGATCCGTCGACTCTTTTACAATGATGTAGATAACCGTAAAGACGGAGAATAGAAAGCAGGCAGGTAGAGGAGGAGGAGAAGGGAGGAAGATGAGGAGAGAGAGGAGAAGGGAGGAAGATGGGGAGGTGTGGGAGAGGAGGAGGGAGAGGAGGAGAGAGAGGAGAAGGGAGGAAGATGGGGAGGTGTGGGAGAGGATGAGGAAGATGAGGAGAGAGAGGAGAAGGGAGGAAGATGGGGAGGTGTGGGAGAGGATGAGGAAGATGAGGAGAGAGAGGAGAAGGGAGGAAGATGGGGAGGTGTGGGAGAGGATGAGGAAGATGAGGAGAGAGAGGAGAAGGGAGGAAGATGGGGAGGTGTGGGAGAGGATGAGGAAGAGGAGGAGGGAGAGGAGAAGGGAGGAAGATGGGGAGGTGTGGGAGAGGATGAGGGAGAGGAGGAGGGAGGAAGATGGGGGGTGGGAGAGGGAGAGGAAGGTAGGGAGGGAAAAAGACAGAGTATCAAGGAGATGGAGGTGTGAGCGGATGAGAAGAGAGAGAGAGAGCTCTCCTTAATCCTGTCTCTCTGTGCTGCTGAGACAGTCAGTCCAAGGCTGGGCTCGGCATTAAACACATTAGAAAAATGGCTCCCTGCACGAAAAGAGTAGAAGAAAAATGGGAAACTGTCTCTATCTTTTTTTTGCCCTAGAGGGACCTGTAGGGGTCCAATCCAAAACCGTACACACACACGAATACACACTCACAGACAGGTGCACGGGCACACACACACACACACACACACGCAAGCACACAGGCACACACACACACACACACGCGCGCGCGCACACACACACATACACACACACACACACACACACACACACACACACACACACACACGCCCACAGTGCGGACGCTGCCAGTAAGACTTTTGCTTCGTCAGTAAACAGTTGACCGTCCTTGTCAGTAAAATGTTTATGTAGCTGGCCATAGTCCTGGGGAAGCTGGCAGGGGGAGCTGGCTCCACAGATAAGACTACAGATGAGAGAGGATCTGGAAGGATGATAAATAATGACACAAAGCTGCAAAGGAATAATTACACAAACAAAGAGAAACAGAGTGAGATCTTTAAACTCCCCGCGGGGAGATTGGCAAAGTATGTCTTAAAGACTTACGGCCCCTTGCCATCAGACATGACTGATACACATCTAAACCCACTCCTGCTCAAGCGCGCACGCATGCACGCACGCACGCATGCACGCACGCACGCACGCGCACACACACACACACACACACACACACACACACACACACACACACACACACACACACACACACACACACACACACACACACACACAGCAAGGTCAAATCAATGTAGAACCACTTTGGCAGACTGTGCAGAAAATATGAATATATTCTAACTACTGTAAAACTTTGCCGGGTACAAAATGAGGCATATGAGGCCGTATAATTGTAAATGAAGTATGGGATAAGATACCACTCTGGTGTTAAGAGTGAGTAAGCTCTACTAGATTGAGGTGAAAACATATTTGCAGTACCGGAATGATTTGTTTTACCTCGCTTAGGTGCCAGCTGGGTAGGGTTTGTTCTGGGAAAATATTTGAAAGTCAATTATATACTTGTCGGAGTCTGACTCTGTGCCGGAAATTATCCGAGCTGTCCTAATGCGGTAACTGCTGCCCATCTGGTCCTGTCTGCAGGTTAAAACATCATTATGCAGAGAATGATTTGCCAACAAACCCGATCTGGAGACTGAGAAAGACAGGAGTGAATGTAGGCAGTGTGTCCTGGTGTCTGTGTGAGTGAATGCAGGCAGTGTGTCCTGGTGTCTGTGTGAGTGAATGTAGGCAGTGTGTCCTGGTGTCTGTGTGAGTGAATGTAGGTAGTGTGTCCTGGTGTCTGTGTGAGTGAATGTAGGCAGTGTGTCCTGGTGTCTGTGTAAAGGAATGCAGGTAGTGTGTCCTGGTGTCTGTGTGAGTGAATGTAGGTAGTGTGTCCTGGTGTCTGTGTGAGTGAATGTAGGCAGTGTGTCCTGGTGTCTGTGTGAGTGAATGTAGGTAGTGTGTCCTGGTGTCTGTGTGAGTGAATGTAGGCAGTGTGTCCTGGTGTCTGTGTGAGTGAATGTAGGTAGTGTGTCCTGGTGTCTGTGTGAGTGAATGCAGGCAGTGTGTCCTGGTGTCTGTGTAAAGGAATGCAGGTAGTGTGTCCTGGTGTCTGTGTGAGTGAATGCAGGTAGTGTGTCCTGGTGTCTGTGTGAGTGAATGCAGGTAGTGTGTCCTGGTGTCTGTGTGAGTGAATGCAGGTAGTGTGTCCTGGTGTCTGTGTGAGTGAATGCAGGTAGTGTGTCCTGGTGTCTGTGTGAGTGAATGCAGGCAGTGTGTCCTGGTGTCTGTGTGAGTGAATGCAGGTAGTGTGTCCTGGTGTCTGTGTGAGTGAATGCAGGCAGTGTGTCCTGGTGTCTGTGTGAGTGAATGCAGGTAGTGTGTCCTGGTGTCTGTGTGAGTGAATGCAGGCAGTGTGTCCTGGTGTCTGTGTGAGTGAATGTAGGCAGTGTGTCCTGGTGTCTGTGTGAGTGAATGCAGGTAGTGTGTCCTGGTGTCTGTGTGAGTGAATGCAGGCAGTGTGTCCTGGTGTCTGTGTAAAGGAATGCAGGTAGTGTGTCCTGGTGTCTGTGTGAGTGAATGCAGGTAGTGTGTCCTGGTGTCTGTGTGAGTGAATGCAGGTAGTGTGTCCTGGTGTCTGTGTGAGTGAATGTAGGTAGTGTGTCCTGGTGTCTGTGTGAGTGAATGTAGGCAGTGTGTCCTGGTGTCTGTGTGAGTGAATGCAGGTAGTGTGTCCTGGTGTCTGTGTGAGTGAATGTAGGCAGTGTGTCCTGGTGTCTGTGTGAGTGAATGTAGGCAGTGTGTCCTGGTGTCTGTGTGAGTGAATGCAGGTAGTGTGTCCTGGTGTCTGTGTGAGTGAATGTAGGCAGTGTGTCCTGGTGTCTGTGTGAGTGAATGTAGGCAGTGTGTCCTGGTGTCTGTGTGAGTGAATGCAGGTAGTGTGTCCTGGTGTCTGTGTGAGTGAATGTAGGCAGTGTGTCCTGGTGTCTGTGTGAGTGAATGTAGGCAGTGTGTCCTGGTGTCTGTGTGAGTGAATGCAGGTAGTGTGTCCTGGTGTCTGTGTGAGTGAATGTAGGCAGTGTGTCCTGGTGTCTGTGTAAAGGAATGCAGGTAGTGTGTCCTGGTGTCTGTGTAAAGGAATGCAGGTAGTGTGTCCTGGTGTCTGTGTGAGTGAATGCAGGCAGTGTGTCCTGGTGTCTGTGTGAGTGAATGTAGGCAGTGTGTCCTGGCGTCTGTGTGAGTGAATGTAGGCAGTGTGTCCTGGTGTCTGTGTGAGTGAATGCAGGCAGTGTGTCCTGGTGTCTGTGTGAGTGAATGCAGGTAGTGTGTCCTGGTGTCTGTGTGAGTGAATGCAGGCAGTGTGTCCTGGTGTCTGTGTGAAGGAATGCAGGTAGTGTGTCCTGGTGTCTGTGTGAGTGAATGCAGGCAGTGTGTCCTGGTGTCTGTGTGAGTGAATGTAGGCAGTGTGTCCTGGTGTCTGTGTGAGTGAATGCAGGCAGTGTGTCCTGGTGTCTGTGTGAGTGAATGCAGGTAGTGTGTCCTGGTGTCTGTGTGAGTGAATGCAGGCAGTGTGTCCTGGTGTCTGTGTGAAGGAATGCAGGCAGTGTGTCCTGGTGTCTGTGTGAGTGAATGCAGGCAGTGTGTCCTGGTGTCTGTGTGAGTGAATGCAGGCAGTGTGTCCTGGTGTCTGTGTGAAGGAATGCAGGTAGTGTGTCCTGGTGTCTCTTGTGAGAGGACACTAACAAAGCATAAGGGCTTGAGTCATGGCTGCAGCACTACACATAAACAAGGTCATCAGCGCTGCCTCTGTCTTTCTAATCGTCTAATCTTATTCGCTGTTTCTTTCCGTGACCCTCCCTTCACCTTCAGGCCCTGCCCTTCCCTCAGTCTCAATCCCTCAATCAGCACCCCCCCCCCTCCCCCCCCCCCCTCCCTCCTCTCTCCTTCCCTCCGTAACTCTCCTGTCCTCCGGTCCTGGCACCGCTCGATCCGATAACGGGATGAGAGGATGCATCCCGCACAGATCTGATGTAATCCCCCTCCACATTGTCGCTATTTCTTCAGCTCATAATCCCGCGCTCCCTCTTCCTCTTCCTCCTCCCCTCCAACTATCACTGCCTTTCTTGGCTCCTGCTCGGTGCGTTCTACACCTGGAAATGCAGGAGCCTGAGATGGAGGGGAAGAGGGCCGAGGGAAGACGCAGAGTTCTGTCATCCCGTGTCTACTCCTTCATCATCCACTCCACTCTCTTGTCCCCCCCATCCTCTCTGATGTTCCCTTCTCCTCCTCAGCCATCCTCCCCTGGAAAGCTGATCTGTCTGTGTCTTCGCCCCGGGTTGTGGCTGTTGCAAATCCATTACATCAGATAAAAGAGGGGACAGAACTGTGATGCGGGCCGGAGCAGATGAGACACACAGGGGATTTACTCCACTCTCTCCTTATTAAGTCTCTGCAGGAGGAGGTCCGCTGCAGCCATATGTCCCCCCGTCATCCACTCCCATTCTAATCTGATTGAGTTGTGTGGGTGATGGGGAGGGGGGGGGGGGTGTAATACCCCTTCCTTTCAATCCTGCTCAACAAACACAACAAATCCTAAATAACAGCACAGGGCCTTGTGGGTGCTACTATATGTATATATATGGCGAGCGTTCGTCAGGCCCAGCGGTGTGTGCGAGAGGCCACTCAGCTCAACCAATACTTCCCGATCTGAATAATGGCTGTTATTCCATTTCATTGCCGGCTTCTCTCCATTTAGGTGGCTTGTAATTTCCTCTCTTATCTGCGGCTATGAGAGTTCAGTCTGCATCAGCGCCGGCCCGCTGAATGTAAAGTGAGAGCCGTCCTATATCATATTCTTTCCCCTTCCAGTGCATCTATGTGCTACACCTTGGCTGTCTCTCTCTCTCTTTCACTCTCTCTCTTTACCCAACTCGGCTTCTTTACCTCTCTCTCTCTCTTTCTCTCTCTCTCCGTCTGTGGGCTGTCAGTCTGTATGCACAGCCACCTGCCATCCCCTCAGCCATCACCTCACGTAGAGAGCCAAAGTGGAACGTCACTTCCTGCTTCAGCACTGTACCAGAGATTTTCATCCGCCATTTATTTTCCCATAGACAATTCATAAAATGCTTATAAAAATAGTTGTACTTGTTCAAACCAAATGGTACAGATATATTTAGAAACAGGAGAGACCGCATAACATTTAACTCGGACCAAAACGTAAAACAAATATGCCGGTTTTCAAGTTTTGGACCGAGTGAAATGTTCTATCGTCTCTCCCGATTCTAAATATAGCTGAACCGTTTGGTTTGACCAAGTAAAACCATTTTTATAAGCATTTTATGAAATGTGTATGGGAAAATAAATGGCGGATGAAAATCTCTGGTACAGTGCTGAAGCAGGAAGTGATGTTCACTTTGCCTCTCTGTTGTCACAGGAGTCATTAGAGGTGACCAAGATGCAAAACCATGCAAGTAGTCGGGCTACAAGAGCCTTTTCTCCATCTCCATATGGCTGACATCACAGATAGCTTGTTGCTACTGCTTGGACAGAGAGAGGAGGAGGAGGAGGAGGAGGAGGAGGAGGAGGAGGAGGAGGAGGGGTGCAGAGAGGAGAAGGATAATAGCACACAGCACAAGGTATCTCTTGGCTCTTTAAATAATGCTGAATCAACTGTTTGGAGAGGCAAACAGGAGCATGCCAGCAGAGGACACAAGCAAAGTTCATCTGCCACAATTAGGATAACAACAGTGTTGCACCGCCCCGAACACATGTCGGATCACTTCCAGTGCTCACAGCCAAAGTCAGAAATAACAGGAACCCTTCCAAGATATACTGTGGTAATGGGATCTGACTGAGGCAACACAGACGTGCTGTACGCACGCTACAGCTCGCCTTACAACTGTGAACAGTGTGCAGCCCTCCTCACTGCTCTTAGAGGCCATTTACACCTGGCGCTAACATGCGTTTTCTGTGATCAGATTGCAATCAGATTGTATTTGATCACTTCAGCCTGATTCCATTTACACCTGGCGTTAACATGCATTTCCTGCAATCTGATTGCAATCATATTGCAGAAATGGTTGTCCTCTCAATCCGCATAAAGTTGCTGTATCCAGATTGAGAGGACACATTGCATTTACACTTGTGTTCAATGTGTACACAATGCATCCCTGACCACCTCCGGAGGTGGTTTGGCCGATCAGATTGCAATCCTTCTTCAATGCGTTTTGGGGGTGTTTACACCTGGCATTTTCAAGTGATAAAACACAATCTGATTGCAATCTGATCACAGAAAACGCATGTTAGCGCCAGGTGTAAATGGCCTCTTAGACTCTAGAGCACAGAAAGGAGGAGGGCTACTTCAACAAATATACTGCCTTTATTCTCTCTCCGGGGAAGTAGCACCTTCCATGAAACAAAGTAAACACAGTCACACTCTCAGTAGCGTAGTCACACTCTCAGTAGCGTAGGTCTACCGGCATGACAGCGTGACAGCTGCCAGTCACCTCCATCTACTGACTCACAAAAAGGCTATAGGAAGGGATACATTACATTCAAAAGCTTCTGCTGATCTCATCATTGCCTCGTTCTTGAGCCATATCTGCTTGCTACACACTATTGCTATTAGGTGTAATACCCCAACTACTGTACGTCAGCGAGGATCTGCCCTGAAGATCCCTTTGGCAGGATACTACATCCATCTGAGCTCCAGGCTGGCTGTTGTGTATCTGATAAGATGCTCTGGCCTTCCTGTGGAAGGGGGGGGAAGGGGAAAAGGTCATTCCCATAAAGTATCATATTATTTTTTAGTGCTCCTACTACTCAACTTTACTTGGGTGTGTTTTTGGCTAGCCAGTGTTCTATTAGTTAATAGCCCGTTATACTGGCTGTATTCCTGGGCCAGTCTGGCTCTGTTCTAAGTCTCACATATCACTGCGTCCGTCCAGATATAGCTCAGTGGGTCAGAGGAGGACAAATCACACATCACTGCCTCTCTCTCTCTGTCTCATCTCTCCTCGTTGGCCCTGTTGTTTGACACGGCTGTCTCAACGGTTGGTGACAAGTGAAAACATTCAAGCGACAACCTTTCACGAACACTCTCTCCCTCCCAGCTATTGTTGGCCAAAGTTGTCACAACAGTTATTGAGACTTTAAAACATTGGAGCAGTGACTTTCATGAAGTCCTCTCTCTCCCCCTCTCTCTCTCTCTCTCTCCCTCTCTCTCCCCTCTCTTTGCGTCTCTCTCACTACAGCAACTCTCTCCTTCCTAGCCGTTAGTCGGCGACGGGTGGTGCAGACACGACGGTTACAGAGACATTAGAGTGGGGCAAACATCGATGTCCACTAAACAGTCTGAGACAAATGAGCGCGCTCGGGGAACCGTTGAGCGACCTCACAAGCAAGAGCAGCTGGATTCCTTTGCGATTGATCACAGTGCTGTTGAACGCAGCTCACAAGACCCTCAGTAACACAAACACAGCATTACCACTAGGGATGCAGCGGTTTCCGGTTTGAAGGTATACCGCGGTTTGAAAAAGCCACGGTATCAAAACCACTAAATTTTGCCGTCATACCTTCTCCACGGTATCAGCTGTGTGCCTGAGAGAAAGTGCCCAGGTCCCTTGCAGAGACAGAGTGCAGTTACGCGGCCCCTCCCCCCTGCTGCATGTGTGTGTAGAGCAATCAGTAGCTGGCAGACCGCAGCTATCATCATCAAGGAGTCATCATTGTTTTGAGTGGCGTGCCGCGTGACAATGGCTGACAGAGAGGTGAAGAACCCCCCAAACTTTTTCCCCAGTCAAAAAAGGACAAAATCGGTAGTGTGGGACTATTTTGGTTATCAGAAAAACGGATGGCCAGGGCTTACAGGAGGAAGGACAGCCAACATGCAAGACATGCAGGCGAAGAGTGGCTGCACTAGGAGGCAATAGCCTACCTCAAACATGATAGCCCATCAACACCAGCCATCCTCATTTGCAAAATTCAAGGTACTTAACGTTGTCTTGCTTCATCATACATCACATCGGACATAACGCTAAACCATTTCCACCGGCAGGTTTGAGGAGTAGCTAACATTAACGTAAGATAAACACTCATGACTCATCATAGGCTATCGTTAACATGGCTAATTAGCATCAGCTGACTAACGTTAACGTAACGTTACTTCTTGACTGAGTGATCACGTCTTGTGTAGGCCAGGCTGGCCAGCGCCTCGTTATCAAAAACATATTGAACTGAAGAGAAGTAACGTTCAATAATGTAGAAACTAAGACTCCTCCAACCTGCCAGTGAATTGAGGCACAAACAGTGTGTGTGTGTGTGTGTGTGAGAGAGAAGGGGAAAAGACAAGCGCTCAGCACAGGGGCAGAGGCTAATGTGTGAGAGGGGTGTGTGTGAGTGGGGGTGTGCGCCATCAACGTGAAACAATCATTTGTGTCCAGTGCAGTCAGTGTCCATCCGATTTTTACAAAAGATAAGCATCTATTTGATATTATGTGTTTTAGTTTTACATAAAATTAGATTAAATAAATCGTCATTTATGATAAGTAAGAATAGTACTGTTATATATCCAAGCACACACACATTCGCAACAGTTAACTGTCATTACAGATGTAGGTTACATTAACATGTATTTTTTCTTTTTTTAGGCTAGCAGTAGTACTGGCACCAGCGGAGGGGTATCCACATCAACAGCTGCAGAGACCAGCCAACAATTCAACATGCATTTGCCTATGCACCCAAATCCAAACATGCCAAATAATTAAATTATGCTGTGGCATACTTCATTGCCAAATATATTTTTGTCATCATGGTCCCCATTCAACTATCATTTTGTTCATGGTAAAAAAAAAAATGTTTTTTTTGTGCCATATTTGACAAGAATACATAAAGGTCCGCGATACCGTGATACCGTGAAACCGTGGTAATTTTCTCCAAGGTTATCATACCGTCAAAAAATCATACCGCTGCATCTCTAATTACCACACAAGACCCTCAGTAACACAAACACAGCATTACCACACAGATGTTGAACGCAGCAGAAGTAAGACAGTAAGGGTCTGTGTCCACCTAGCATCTTTTCATCAGCTCCGGCATCTATTTTCAGTTGTTTCCAATGGGGGGAGAGTGTATGCGGGCGCACACGGACGTCTAGAGAAAGTGCGCTGCGCCCAGCGTCTATTTTCAGAGCGCTCCAGCATTTTTGTGCGCCCGACTCCCAGCGCTTCCAGCTGAAAATATTTTAACTTTTCAGAAAGACGCTGGTGTCGGGTGCTCCTTTTCTGGCAACTAATCATATGGAGAAACTATCGCAACAGAGACAGAAAGGCTCAATTGTGGGAGCAGATTGGCTAGACACTTGATATTTCTGGTGAGTGTTGAGCTAAATCACTGTATGTGTGTTGTTTAATGTTAGCTGTCAGCTATCAAGCTACTACCGCACTGAACTAACGTTAGTTTCAGACTGCTTCCTTGTATATTGTGCGCTGGGATCAGCGCTCCCCAGCACACTCCCAGCATTTAACGGTCGGAAAAAGACGCTAGGTGGACACAGGCCCTAAGACAAACACAGCAATACCACCTCAGTCCAGGGCCAAGAACAGCAGTCAAGCCTCCTTATCCAGCCAGTCCTGTATGTAAGTAGAGCACTGCCAGAGATAAGGAGTTTGATTCCAACTGGGACTATCCAAGCAAAGCTTACCACATACCATACCTGTATTTGGTATGTTGAGGCAACTTTGAGACCATTTTTAGCATGGGTGGCCACTGTTAGTTGAATCCCTAATACTACTGGCTGTGTGTGAGCCTCATCCTCTAGCAGTTACCTTAACACTGTTAAGAAACTGCTTTGGCAATGTGCCTTTGCTTTCCTCTATCTGTTTTTGTGGGGTATATATTTTTTGATTGTCATGGATAACTGGGGAAACAATGCCATGTCAAGATGTTTATAGTGCAGCCACAGTTTTAGCAAAACATTGAGGATAAACATCAGGTTTTGGTGCGAGTGCTTCAATCAAAGAGCACGGGATTCTTCCTAGACTCACCATTTTGCAGCAAGTCCATTAACATATTCATTACTGTGCTTAAAAAATGAATGAAGGCGAAAAAATGAACATCTAAAATCCCAGGGTCAAAAGACGTGGGAGTAGCAGACAAGACAGGTTGAGGCAAAATGGGTAAATTACAAGAAAATAAGACGTGGAATGCCTTTAATATCACAGACTGGAGATAGATAAGAGCATGAGAGTGTTAAAGGGGCTCATTTGCCTTTCAAGTGTGAAGGTGCAATCAGGTGCAATCAGGGAGGCGCTTTGGATAAAAGCTTCCAACAAATGACGTACAGCACGTTAAAAGACCTGTCACCTCCCGCTCTTCCAGCAGAAGTCTGCAGACTGCTACGCACATACAGTATGTTAAAAGACCTGTCACCTCCCGCTCTTCCAGCAGAAGTCTGCAGACTGCTAGGCACATACAGTATGTTAAAAGACCTGTCGCCTCCCGGTCTTCCAGCAGAAGTCTGCAGACTGCTAGGCTCAAATTAATAACTCATTAACTCAAATCAACTCTCAATAACTGTCAAACTATTCATCATTCATCTAGTTTGACAGTTATTGAGAGTTGATTTGAGTTAATGAGTTATTAATTTGAGTTAGTGTGGACCAGTGATGTCACTGGTCCACACTTTAACACTCAATAACTGTCAAATTAAATGACAGACTTCAAAACATTTTACAGTTTTCTGATATACTACTGATGTTCTAATGATACAAAGCTGGTTGAAAATGGGCGGAGTGTTCCTTTAAAAGACCTGTCACCTCCCGCTCTTCCAGCAGAAGTCTGCAGACTGCTAGGCTTGCATTTTATCAGCATCATGCACTGCTTTTATGTGAATTATTGAATTTCTTATTTTTTTTTATGCACGAACAATTCAAGAGAGCTGATTCAGCAAAAGCCAATATGGTACGTGGCCCCGGTTTGATTGAGGCTTGTTTTATGCAAGGCAAAACGGCAGGTCTGTTAGCTTCCAGTACGTCACAGTAGTGGTTCTGACTGCTTTGTGCTTATGGTAATACTGCAGTGGACAGGCAGCAAAGAGAGGGACGGTAGGACTGATGACAGCTACAGTAGCAAGGCTGTGGAACGCCTCAGAGGGAGGGGGAATGAAAAAGGTCAAAAGCTTTGATAATTGCCTGCTATTTGTGTGCCTTAGTTATTAGGCTATCGGCTGCAATTCTTAAATAGCAATGTTCATTAGTATTCCAGTAATTTGTCAAGCCGCATATAAGTATTGCATAAGAGTGTGTGTGTGTGTGTGTGTGTGTGTGTGTGTGTGTGTGTGTGTGTGTGTGTGTGTGTGTGTGTGTGTGTTTGTTGTCCAGGTGGCCTGAAGAAACGTGAAACTAATGAACAACGCAGGCATAGAAAACTGGCTTGTGCGATTGATTAGAAAAAGCGTGAATATTGCAAGAAGGACAAAAAGTGTAACCTGGAGGATTAAGGTTTAGCATAAGCTCAGCGGTTAAAAGAAAGCCAACATGCGAGGAAAATTCATCAGTACAGAAATAAGAAAACGTGTTGCTTACCTGCTCGTGTGGCCACCAGCGAGGGAGCAGCAGTAGAAAGAGAGAGAGAGGGAGAAAACACAATTATTAGAATCATCAGAACACATCCAGTTATCAAATGTAACTCTCAACACATGATCACTTTGATTGGCTGTTAAGTGATCTTTTGGCATTGTGTGTGGTGTGGTGCAGCATAGTTGGGAATTGACAGAGACATAATAGTTTTTCATCTGTTGCCCCTCATGTTCCACCTGTGCACTCAAGATGGTTGCTTTATATTCTGCAGTGTTTTACTTTCATGCCAGCAATCATTTTCTCTGAGGTGTTGTGTGTTTTCACATGGTGGATATATCATTTTGTAAGAAATCAAAAAGTAATACTAGCACACTGAGTCTTGCTCTCAGCACGTTCTGTGCAGTGTTTCATCTCAATGTGGGAACAAAGTGGGAGTCAAACTTACTGGGATCAAGATTCAGTGAAGTGGTTTTCTTTTGACTTTAGCCTCGACTTCAGCCATTACCCTGCACCTGAGATAACCTTCTACTGTACACTATCTTCTACTGGGCATGTGCATACTGTACACTATCTTCTACTGGACATGTGCATACTGTACACTATCTTCTACTGGGCATGTGCATACTGTACACTATCTTCTACTGGGCATGTGCATACTGTACACTATCTTCTACTGGACATGTGCATACTGTACACTATCTTCTACTGGACATGTGCATACTGTACACTATCTTCTACTGGACATGTGCATACTGTACACTATCTTCTACTGGACATGTGCATACTGTACACTATCTTCTACTGGGCATGTGCATACTGTACACTATCTTCTACTGGACATGTGCATACTGTACACTATCTTCTACTGGACATGTGCATACTAGTGTACACTATCTTCTACTGGACATGTGCATACTAGTGTACACTATCTTCTACTGGACATGTGCATACTGTACACTATCTTCTACTGGACATGTGCATACTGTACACTATCTTCTACTGGACATGTGCATACTGTACACTATCTTCTACTGGACATGTGCATACTGTACACTATCTTCTACTGGGCATGTGCATACTGTACACTATCTTCTACTGGACATGTGCATACTGTACACTATCTTCTACTGGACATGTGCATACTAGTGTACACTATCTTCTACTGGACATGTGCATACTAGTGTACACTATCTTCTACTGGACATGTGCATACTGTACACTATCTTCTACTGGACATGTGCATACTGTACACTATCTTCTACTGGGCATGTGCATACTGTACACTATCTTCTACTGGACATGTGCATACTGTACACTATCTTCTACTGGACATGTGCATACTGTACACTATCTTCTACTGGACATGTGCATACTGTACACTATCTTCTACTGGGCATGTGCATACTGTACACTATCTTCTACTGGACATGTGCATACTGTACACTATCTTCTACTGGACATGTGCATACTGTACACTATCTTCTACTGGACATGTGCATACTGTACACTATCTTCTACTGGGCATGTGCATACTGTACACTATCTTCTACTGGACATGTGCATACTGTACACTATCTTCTACTGGACATGTGCATACTGTACACTATCTTCTACTGGACATGTGCATACTGTACACTATCTTCTACTGGGCATGTGCATACTGTACACTATCTTCTACTGGGCATGTGCATACTGTACACTATCTTCTACTGGGCATGTGCATACTGTACACTATCTTCTACTGGACATGTGCATACTGTACACTATCTTCTACTGGACATGTGCATACTGTACACTATCTTCTACTGGGCATGTGCATACTGTACACTATCTTCTACTGGACATGTGCATACTGTACACTATCTTCTACTGGACATGTGCATACTGTACACTATCTTCTACTGGACATGTGCATACTGTACACTATCTTCTACTGGACATGTGCATACTGTACACTATCTTCTACTGGACATGTGCATACTGTACACTATCTTCTACTGGACATGTGCATACTGTACACTATCTTCTACTGGGCATGTACATACTGTACTAGGGGTGCACCGATCACGTTTTTTGCCACCGATCACCGATTGCCGATCACCTATGAGAAATATCTGCCCAACCGATCATCGACCGATCACCGATTACCGATTACCGATCACCGATATATATATATATACGCCCTGGGGTGTCCGTAAAAACACGAGGCAGGAGACAGATGGGCGTTCAACCGTTTAGTTGTCAGTTCTCTTCAGTACAGTACAGCAGTATAGGCTCTTTACAGCATTATGACAGGAATAGTAGGATTGTGTGTGGTCTGGAAAAAGGAGGCAATAAAATATACAAACAGGTCAGTAACCAAGCTTGCTGTTATATAGGCCAATTATAGTGATAATTAACAACTAATAATATATAAATGATAATTAGGTAAACTGTAAGTCAGTTACTCTTAAACACCAGTCTTGAACCATGACTAAAGCCAAAGAGCTCCCACTCATAGAACCGGGGTTATGCACAATAACCGTCATACATTGGGATCCGCATCGAACGAACATCAAAACGACCCGCCCATCGAGGCCGAGTTACAGTGTTATAATTAGCAGCACTATGAGTGCGATCTACATAATGGTGACAGGGTTACATGACGGGAGAAACAACAGAATCACAAGCTACACACCAGCTAAACTCCATCTGAGTAGTGGCATTAATTAGCGCAACAGACAATCAAACGGCAAATGCACGCAACAAACGTTATTGCAATGATTGCAGGTAGATCGATCTAAAACCAAAAGGGAATGCAATACAGGAATATTAACATAATAATGACTTACTGGTTGGTCATATACGCACACATGGAAGAAGGGGATTAGAACATGTTCAACTGATGTTCAAAGAAAGGAAGAAAGTCCGTCTGAACGGAGCGCACATCCACATACTCAGCCGCACACTTTCGCTTCCTTCAAAGTGCCCGCGGGAACATCAATGCTTGCGTGGAAATTGTCTGTGTGTGCGCGTGCACTACCCCGACTACCACCGTGTCAATCTGGGACTTTAATACACACAGACTTAACAGCATGCAAATGCCTCGGTAGGCGGGAGGACTGGAGGTAACTTCTCTCTGCTGAGGCTGCTCTAATCACCAGCTGATTTGTGTGATTCAAAGACGCAAGGGGTGTGTTGACAGTCTGGTGCGGTGTGTGCATGGAGGTGAGTACACTGAGAAAGCAAAGCGTGTGCTTTGCAACACAATGATATAAACGTTAGAGCACAATATGAAAGTTAAATGATAGACATTGAAGACATGAAAATGGGCTGCCTCATGTTTCTCACGTGCAGCATGATCGGCTATGCGATCGGCAACATTAAAGGAATATCGGAAACAGCAGATCACATATTTGAGGTCCAAATCGGCCGATACAGATTGCGTGTCGATCGATCGGTGCACCCCTATACTGTACACTATCTTATACTGGGCATGTGCATACTGTACACTATCTTCTCAACAGAATGCTTTGAAAATAATAATTATGGACGTCTGGGTAGTGTAGCGGTAGATTCCTTGCCTACCAACACGAGGGTCGTAGGTTCGCGGCCCGTGTTACCTCCGGCTTGGTCGGGTGTCCATACAGGCACGATTGGCTGTGTCTGCGTGTGGGAAGCCGGATTAGCGGTATATAGCGGGTATATGGGTATATATCCTGATCCTCCCATGTGCTACGCCCTGCCGGTGAAGCTCTCTGCTGTCAGGTGAAAAGAAGCGGCTGGCAACTGTGCATGTGATGGAGAAAGCATGGTGCTAGTCTACGGCTCTCCCCAGATCGGCAGAGGAGGTGGAGCAGCGACCGGGGCAGCAGGGGGAAATTGGCTAAGTACAATTGGGGGGAAAGGGGGGGAATCAGGAAAAAAAACAGTCTGTAAAGTGTCAATATGAAGCCTTGACCCATGGACAACATTTTGAGGGTATGGTGATGCACCATGTTGCCATCGACTTGGATTTATCTCAATGCTTAAAGTGGGCTTAAATGTTGTTGATGCATCATAGACTGAAAAAAAAAAAAACTTAAAGAATTTTTAGAATCAAATGGTATTCTATCACAGCATCAGTCAGGTTTTAGAAAACAGCACAGCACACAACAGCTGCTATGAAAGTGGTAAATTATATTATTGAGGCTCTGGACTGCAAGAAATATTGTGCAGTTCTTTTTCTTGATCTGTCCAAGGCTTTTGATACAGTCGACCACGTCACCTTGGCAGATAGACTCCACAGTATTGGCTTATCTGGGCATGCTGTAAGTTGGTTTTCAAACTACATGTCAGCTAGAACCCAATGCGTCCAGTTTGCCGGGTCTTCTTCGTCTTTCCTCCCTGTATCCAAGGGTGTGCCCCAGGGTTCCATATTAGGGCCCCTGCTGTTCTCTATTTACGTAAATACTCTTTGTGATAATTTATCAAACGCTGACTTCCATTTCTATTCAGATGATACAATCATCTATTGCTCATCCTCTTCTTTACTACAAACCTTTGATTTTCTGCAGTCTGCCTTTGATGTTGTTCAGTCCCATTTAACTCAACTTAAGTTGGTGTTAAATGCAGGCAAATCCAAATGTATGCCGTTTTCAAATGGCAAAGGGCTTCCATCTAATCTGCCAAAAATCTTCACTTCTCAAGGAGCTGAAATTGAGATGGTCACAACATATAAGTATTTAGGTATTATTGTTGATCAAAACTTGTCTTTTAAAGCACACATTGAAAATCTTGTTTCCAAATTGAAACTTAAATTAGGTTTCTTTTTTAGAAATAAAGCCTGTTTCTCGCTCCAGGCAAGGAAGCACTTGCTCTCAGCAACATTTTTACCCTTATTGGACTATGGTGATCTACTTTTTATGAATGCACCTGAGCAGTAGGCTACCTGAAGAAATTGGACACTGTTTACCACTGTGCTTTACTTTTTATCACTGGTTGTGGCAATCTCATGCACCACTGTACTCTGTACACTACTGCCCAGTGTTCTTCCTTGTATGCCCGCAGACATACACATTGGTTGGCTTTTATATATAAATCTCTTCTTAGGCTAGTTCCTGCCTATTTGTCTGTTTACATGTGTAGAAAACAAAATCAATACGTTCTACGCTCTCACAATACTCTTCAAATGTTAGTCCCCAGAGCTAGAACCGAATTAGGCAAAAAGGCCTTCAAATATGCCGCCCCTTCATCCTGGAATAATCTACAGAAGGACCTGAAGTTATCAGAGCTGGTAACTTTGGGGGAATTTAAGGCCATTTTGAAAGATGAAAATACTCTTGATCATTGTAACTGCCCCTAAATTGTTCTCCCATGTATGAATGTATTTCTCTGTTTGTATTGCTTGTGTTTTTGTTGTAACATTGTTTTTTATGCTGCCCTCTTGGCCAGGTCGCTCTTGAAAAAGAGATTTTAATCTCAATGAGACTTTACCTGGTTAAATAAAGGTTATTGATTGATTGATTGATAAACATAGCTGATAACAAGTAAATACTGTACAGTACACACACGTACGGCTTGCTTTGTTACACAAGAACTTGTACGTCCTTTTACTCTGCAACTCAGTTGTTACAGTATTGCATTATTATTAGAAGCACCACTATAAGAGGCGCGCTCTGTGTATTGATTTGTTTGCTTGTTCTTGTGTAACACGTTTGCAATGTGCACTGCAGGGGAATGACGCTATGTAGTATCTAGGCTGCACAAAGCACCAAGAGCCCAGGCAGTAGAAATCAAACACGCATCAACTAGAGGCTGGTTCACTCTACATCATCCACATGCCAGGAGAGAGGCTGGTTCACTGTACATCATCCACATGCCAGGAGAGTCGCTTCGCTTGGTGATGTTCTAACTCTATGGCCTTTCATTAATTATATATTTGACAGTTGACAGGTTTTCACAGGATGTTGACAGTTTTTGAAGTCAGTTTCACTTCACTCACTATAATCACGCACCTATCTATCCCCCAACCAAGCACGGTATAATCACGCACCTATCTATCCCCCAACCAAGCACTGTATAATCATGCACCTATCCATCCCCCAACCAAGCACCTAGAAGGCATTAGTGCACTTGTTATTGTTGCACTTGTTAATTGTTGCCACAGCTTCCTGTAATGTAGCCAATTTCTTTTTTTTACATTGACACTATACTATGTGCTTATAGAATAAAGCACTCCTGGTTGTGATACAGAGAGACTAGTAAGGAGGAATTGTGCTTTGTCTGCAGGTTTCATAGCCTAACAGACCTTGATATTGAACACATTGGTATTCTAATCGCCCCCCAACACACAACACAAACCAACAAGCAAAAACTTCAATACTTTGCTCCACTTCATACAAGCTCTGCAGCCAAATAAGGAAGATCAAGGTTAGTGTTTGGATCCCGCCTCCCTATTACCTCTGACTTTCTGATCCCGCCTCCCTATGGAACAAAATGCAATGATGAGAAAGAACTGTCAGACATCAACACTGAGAAAGAACTGTCAGACATCAACACTGAGAAAGAACTGTCACACATCAACACTGAGAAAGAACTGTCACACATCAACACTGAGAAAGAACTGTCACACATCAACACTGAGAAAGAACTGTCACACATCAACACTGAGAAAGAACTGTCACACATCAACACTGAGAAAGAACTGTCACACATCAACACTGAGAAAGAACTGTCAGACATCAACACTGAGAAAGAACTGTCACACATCAACACTGAGAAAGAACTGTCACACATCAACACTGAGAAAGAACTGTCAGACATCAACACTGAGAAAGAACTGTCAGACATCAACACTGAGAAAGAACTGTCACACATCAACACTGAGAAAGAACTGTCAGACATCAACACTGAGAAAGAACTGTCACACATCAACACTGAGAAAGAACTGTCAGACATCAACACTGAGAAAGAACTGTCAGACATCAACACTGAGAAAGAACTGTCACACATCAACACTGAGAAAGAACTGTCAGACATCAACACTGAGAAAGAACTGTCAGACATCAACACTGAGAAAGAACTGTCACACATCAACACTGAGAAAGAACTGTCAGACATCAACACTGAGAAAGAACTGTCAGACATCAACACTGAGAAAGAACTGTCACACATCAACACTGAGAAAGAACTGTCAGACATCAACACTGAGAAAGAACTGTCACACATCAACACTGAGAAAGAACTGTCACACATCAACACTGAGAAAGAACTGTCACACATCAACACTGAGAAAGAACTGTCAGACATGAAGGGTGAATCCCAATTCCTATCTTAACCCTCAATCTTAACCCTCAGTCTCAAAAATGCGCACTCCCGCGAAGTGCTAGTGCTGTCCCGATTCTCAGTGTGTTAAGTTAAGGGTCGAGTTTGAGGGTGATACGGCCCTCACTTTTAAGATTTTCCAGTACCACCCTTGGCGGTGAGTGCGATCCCAGAATCCCTTGCGTGTCATCAGCTAGATCCATTCAGATGGAAGATGGCGGCGAACGGAGGAAAAAAGTAGCCCGACAAAGTTAAGTATTTCCTTGTTAATAGCGATGTAAAAATTACGATAACCATTGTATTAGCTTAGTTTAATTTCATTTTATGGATTTCCGTTTTGGAATCCTAACAACAATGTTGTTGCTAACGAGTGGGTGCTAGAATGACCGTGCTTTCCGACGTGAGGGCTGGCTTGACTGCAGTTAAACACTGCAGTCAAGGAAAGCACGGTCATTCTAGCCCCACTTGTTTTGTGGTGCGTTGCATTACACGTAGGCTGTATCTTGATAAAAACAACTCAACAACGACATTACCACCGAGAATTATGGCATTTCGTAACAACGTTAACAATGTTATAATATAATAATAATAATATGGCTTGACCAGCACGGCTATACTATCGATAGTTAGCAACAACAATTGTTGTTAGGATTCCAAAACGAAAATCCATAAAATGACATTAAACTAAGCTAATACAATGGTTATCGTAATTTCTACATCTATATTATCAAGGAAATATTTGTATGGATGCTTTTTTCCTCTCCTTTTGAATTGACAGACTGGACGGAGCTTTGGCATACTGCTGCCCCCCACAGTCTGAAGACGTATCTGCCTTTACGGGCTGTCCCATTTTAAAGTCGCAAGATAGCCCTTAACACTTAGTTTTGAGGGCTACTAAGATTGAGGGTTGAGCTTGAGGGTTAAGATTGAGGGTTAAGAAAAGAATTGGGATTGGGCCCAACACTGAGAAAGAACTGTCAGACATCAACACTGAGAAAGAACTGTCAGACATCAACACTGAGAAAGAACTGACAGACATCAACACTGAGAAAGAACTGTCAGACATCAACACTGAGAAAGAACTGTCAGACATCAACACTGAGAAAGAACTGTCACACATCAACACTGAGAAAGAACTGTCAGACATCAACACTGAGAAAGAACTGTCACACATCAACACTGAGAAAGAACTGTCACACATCAACACTGAGAAAGAACTGTCAGACATCAACACTGAGAAAGAACTGTCACACATCAACACTGAGAAAGAACTGTCACACATCAACACTGAGAAAGAACTGTCACACATCAACACTGAGAAAGAACAGTGAGAAAGAACTCTCAGACGTCAACAGCAATTATTTTGCGCCTCTGCATTTATCTCTGTCCATCTCCATGTCTCCTCCTTCTCACAGCACACCCCGCCAGGCTGCCTTTACTCCATTGTCTGGATCTATCTGGATGAGTCAGGAGGTGGCACAGATTAGCCCGCTAATCACTAATCTTTCCCATCCAAAAGGTTGCTGGAGCTCCTCTGAGGCGTGTGACTCCGCCATGCATTTGTCTTGGACCTCTGCGTTGTGGGAAAGCGGTTGAAACCCCCCCCCCCCCCCCCCCACCGGTCGACCTGTCCTCTTCATAGATCACCGAGATGTCCTCCAGATAGCTGGGCCCATGTCCACTGCCAAGGCAATGCGCTCAAATAACTCTCTCTGATAGCTCTCTTTCTCTCCCTCCACTATCTGCGACCAGCAAAGCTAATATCAGATCGACTCGCCTGTACACCGGCAACACCCCTAACACTGACACATGGGTAATCTATGAGCACGAGAGAATAGGAATATAAAGTGTGTATAGATCTAAACTTCAGGAGTGGAGAAAGAGAGGATTAATAAAACATTAACACAACGACAAGACATTTCTTTGTGTCTTTCCTCTCTGTTTTCTGAGAGTTTACAGAGAGTCAGGCATTCTGTTTGTTTAGGAGATTTGAACTGTGCCAATAAGCCCTTGTGGGAGTTTGAAGCGAGAGGGTTGTGATTTGCTGTGTCTTGTCTTTCTTATCTGCCCTTCTGTTTCACTCCGTGTATCCTACGCACGCACACACAAACACACACACACACACCCACACACCCACACACACACACACACACACACACACACACACACACACACACACACACACACACACATTTTCCAGTCATCATTATCTTCCCATCCCTACTACTTGCAGGTGTTGTGAGTTATCTGTGGAGCAGCTTGAGGCAAGGTGGCATGTGGTCCCACCCCCCCTCTCCCGACTCTGGCAGGACTCTCTCTCTCTGACAACCAGCCAGCCAGCATGTGTGTGTGTGTGTGTGTGTGTGTGCGCGTGTGCGTGTGCGTGTGCGTGCGCGCGTGTGTGTGTGTGTGTGTGTGTGTGTGTGTGTGTGTGTGTGTGTGTGTGTGCGCGCGTGCGTGTGTGTGCGTGCGTGCGTGCGTGTGTGTGTGTGTGTGTGCATGCGTGTGTGCACGCGTGCGTGTGTTTTCCTGTCCTGGCTGTGCAACCATGAGGGACAGATGTAGCAGCTCTCAGCTAGCTGATAACAAGCCAATCTAGGAACTACAGAGAGAAGGACACACATCAGGACCACTGAACACAGAGAGGAGGAGACGATAGGAGAGGAGAAGAGAGGAGGACAGGAGGGGAGCAGGGACGCAAACACAGGTATGGTGAATAAAGAGAGCTGCCCAAAATGTCCAATATATGTGACAACATAAAGCCCCCCACACATGATCCGCACTAAAATATTGTTTGTTATATTGAAATATTGATTGAGTGGTGCCGCCCAACTGTGTGGCCTATTGCACCACTCGAATTCGCCACCGTGTGTTGCACTCAAAGTTCAAATGATTTAAACTTTCACCTACTTCCTGCTGACCTTTCATGAGCGCAACCAATCGCGGTGAGAGAAGAGAAGATCACTTATCATGTGAAGGCAGCTTTATATACAGTATATATATACAGTAACCATGTGAAGGCAGCTTTATATACAGTATATATATACAGTAACCATGTGAAGGCAGCTTTATATACAGTATATATATACAGTAACCATGTGAAGGCAGCTTTATATACAGTATATATATACAGTAACCATGTGAAGGCAGCTTTATATACAGTATATATATACAGTAACCATGTGAAGGCAGCTTTATATACAGTATATATATACAGTAACCATGTGAAGGCAGCTTTATATACAGTATATATATACAGTAACCATGTGAAGGCAGCTTTATATACAGTATATATATACAGTAACCATGTGACGACAGCCTGTGCTATTTTGAGCTACCGTAAATTCCGGACTATAAGCCGCGGCTTTTTTCCCGTTTTTTGGCCCCTGCGGCTTATATAACGGTGCGTCTTATCTATGGATTTTTTCAGAAAAAAAAAAAAAAAAAAAAAAAAATCTCTCTTTTTTAGCACTCTTTCTAACTATAAATCCACTTCTGTTTTAATTTCCTCTCTTGCCCTCTTTTCACCACACCGCGGACACTGTGTGCACTGTAAAAATAAACAACGGTGGTGTTGTGTTATGTTGTTTTGTTGAAATGTTGTAATACGGTAAATGGGAGCTTCCTCAAACAGCCATCTCTTCCCGACAATCCCCTCTGTGCGTGACCACTTACATATGGTAATTACGGTAAGCAAACGGCCACTCGGGCAACAACTCCCTCCCCCGACTACCAGGAGAAAATCACAAACTTCGGCGAATTCACACAAAGGAAGATCAAGGAATATTCACAACAAGACGAGCAGTAGAAGCAACACTCTCACTTACCATGGGGAAGGTACGCAGAAATTCACACGAGGCAGCTTTCAAGTTGAAAGCAGTCAATCTCGCATTAAAAGAGAGCAGCCGCCGATCAAACAGAGCAGCCGCGCGTAACCTGGGCAAAAGGGACTGTCCGTCCGGGGGAGAACTACTGAACAACTCCCTCCCGACTATCAGGAGAAAATCACAAACTTCGGCGAATTCACACAAAGGAAGATCACGGAATATTATAGGAGTGTGAAAACATCCACAATTACCAACGGGTTCCAAAACGCTGGACTGCTGCGGGATGAAGAGGATGACGCCACGGGGACTGCCCCCTAGTCCGATACCTCACGAGTCCGATACCTCACGAGTCCGACACCTCATGGTTTTGGGTTAGGGTCTGGGGGAGGTTAGGTTTAGGCGTGGGGGTGGGAGAGGTTAGGTTTTGGGTTAGGGTCTGGGGGATGTTAGGTTTAGGCGTGGGGGTGGGAGAGGTTAGGTTTTGGGTTAGGGTCTGGGGGAAGTTAGCCTCTTTTTTCGGACTCGTGAGGTGTCGGACTCGTGAGGTATCGGACTCGTGCCATGGCACCTGAAGGAGAGAGGAGAGTGGTTGACGAAGCCACCCTGAACCTGTTCGTTTCCGACACTGAAGATGAGGACTTTGGTGGTTTCAGTACGCAGGAAGAAGAGGAAGACGAGGATTAGTGACTTGACTTCTCTGGTTACAGGTTTGCTGCACATATACGGTAGCCTATTGTTGTGTGATTTTGTCTGGGGATTAGTGACCTGACTTTTGTTTTGTTTTGTTGAAATGTTAATAAATGGGAGCTTCCCCAAACAGCGATCTCTTTCCCGACATTCCTCTCTGTGCACGAACCCTTTCATATGGTAATTAAACATCAAAACACCCGCGGCTTATAGTCCGGTGCGGCTTATAGAAGAAAAAAATAGTCAATTTTGGTCCCGCGGCTTATACACCGGTGCGTCTTATAGTCCGGAATTTACGGTATATGCTTAAATACATAGGAAATCTCTCTGTGTGCATGTGTGTCTCTCTCTCTGTGTCTCGCTCTGTATGTGTTTGTGTGTGTGTCTCTCTCTCTTTCTGTGTCTGTCTCTCTCACTCTGTGTGTGTGTGTGTGTGTGTGTGTGTGTGTCTCTCTCTCTTTCTGTGTCTGTCTCTCTCACTCTGTGTGTGTGTGTGTGTGTGTGTGTGTGTGTGTGTGTGTGTGTGTGTGTGTCTCTCTCTTTCTGTGTCTGTCTCTCTCACTCTGTGTGTGTGTGTGTGTGTCTCTCTCTTTCTGTGTCTGTCTCTCTCACTCTGTGTGTGTGTGTGTGTGCGCGTGTGTGTGTGTGTGTGTGTGTGTGTGTGTGTGTGTCTCTCCCTCGCTGATTTAAATTCCCTTTCACTTATTGGTGTGTAGATTATTTTCTCCACCCAGAGCTGTTCCAGTTCTGTTGACAAAGAGCTAGTTGATTTAACTTTATATACATATGAAATTCCATCATATTGACTTGGCTCCTATCGGTACTGTAACTGGAGTCACGCCAACATATTTGGATGAGCTATGCTAGCTCTTGTGATCTAACGTTAGCAGCTCTAACGTTAGCAATAGTCTGAAGGCACAGTCGGCAAAACAATGCTCATTGAAAAAGTCTTGCGCATCATAAGCAGTGATGTAATATTAGGTCCTCAGAACATGTTTGAGTATGTTTTGCTCAATGCGGGACACAAAGTAGTTCGTTGGAGATTCGTCCGTCACCACAACACCCGATCTGGACCATTGACTGTTCATTGTTCATTCATTGTTTGCATCATTGGAGGAGACAAAGCGAGAAGAGGAAGGAAAAAAAAGCAAAGAATCAATCAATCCATCCATCCATCTATCTATCTATCTATCTATCTATCTATCTATCAATCAATCAATCAATCAATCACTCAATTTCTAATGAGCACATAGAGCAGGTAGAAGAGCAGGCTCTTTAAAGAAAGGCGAGGAACAGGACAAGAGGAGAGCAGCAGAGAGGAAAGCGTGGGAACATCTGACATCATTCACATGGCTTCTCCTCGTTTTTCTCTGTTTTCTGAAAAGTACAAGTCTGATAGGAGGACAGAGGACACTGTCCACCCGTCCCTTTTTCCGCTTGTCTGATTCCTCTCTCCTCCTCTGTCTAGCTCTCTCCTCCTGTCTCATTCTCTTTTTGTGTCAAAAATAGCTTCTCTGATGGCTTCTCCTTCTTTCTCCGCACTGTCTCTCTATCTGTCTCCCTCTCTCTCTCCCTCTCTCTATCTGTCTCCCTCTCTCTCTCTATCTCCCTCTCTCTCTCTCTCTCTCTCTCTCTCTCTCTCTCTATGTCTCCATCCCTCTGCCTCTGAAGGACAATTGGTCTCAGTCAATAGGAGGGATCGGAGGCAAATCAAACTTTGCTGTGTGCGCGCGCGTGTGTGTGTGTGTGTGTGTGTGTGTGTGTGTGTGTGTGCGTGTGTGCGTGTGTGTGCGTGTGTGTGTGTGCGTGTGCGTGTGTGTGTAAAGAAAGGGGAGGGGGGTGATGCAAAGGCAATTGAAATCGACTGGTACTCAATGTCAAAATGTCAATCGGGATCAGTGTCATACTGTAATGAGAAATGAAAGCAACTTTAATAAGGGCCCCAGTCACAACTTGACTCCGAATGAATGTGCACGTACAGTATATGCACACGCACACAAATGCACACGCACACAAATACACACACACACACACACACACACACACACGCTCCCATGCATGCATACATACAAGAACCACCCACAGTGGTGCATGAGCACAATCTACAACCTGCATAAGATCAAAGACGACATGACTTCAGAGGCGTGCCCTTTAGATGACACACTATGTGAACTGTGACTGTGTTTGCTGACATGTGAAGCGGGGCGGGGGAGGGTAATTGGCCAGTCCTAGGCACTGGGAGAGGTTAATTGGCCAGTCCTAGGCACTGGGAGAGGTTAATTGAGGCGTTCCCTCCTCAGAGGGGGGGGGGGGAGTTTCAATTAAGGCTGTGAAGGTTGCCATCAGAGACAAAGCCACGCAAACACAAAGTCCATTAACGCTGTAATTAACACACTTTATTATGCAGAATATCTACAAAAGCCAGATGAAAGAAGAAGGCCATGAAGGGGGTATGGTATAGCTTATAGTTTGCATGATTAGAACACTGTGTGCACACATATTATGCTCACACAGTGGCTCTATACTCAGACAACACAAGTGTATTCATTCCAAAACACTATTCATTCATCACTCAATAATTCAAAAATATAGATGAGTTAATTTTCAAAACAGATATTTGGTAGGCAAAGGTCAAAATCCACAAATGAGTTTTGACAGTCATTTTTCAAGTGTATATGCATCATTTCCAAATACTCAATATGGCTGTTCTGTTCTGTTCTGTTCTGTACAACCGAACTGTAACCTGTAGTAAAGCTTCTCTGTTCGGCCTACTATAAAGGAGTCAGAGGTTGGCTTCCTCGAGGAAATAGAAGTGCATTTCATGCACTAAGTGAGATGTCCCCATAAAGACTTATGTATTTACAATTCCTCTTTTACGGCCCGGGGCTCGGGCAGGGTGGCAAATGTGGCTTGAAAGGCGAGGGGGTCACCGGGACCAAAGAGTGCTACGGCGCTGTGATGACGCTGCCAAGCTGCTATCGCTCACGGCCCGCAGCGCCTGATCATGTCTGTCCAAAGCAAAATGGCTCCCTGAAGGTAAAACCACTTACAGAGGCCGGGCCGATTAGGCTTCATTTTATAGCAGTATTCCACGGTGCGGCTGCCTGGCTCCCGAGCAGATTTACTACGCCTGGGGGGGAGAAATAAACTGGAGTCTATATGATGGCTGAGGGAAGTAATGAAATGGTCGTCCCGCGAGAGACACAAATCCACACAGGTATTCCCAGGTGCCATATGCTGAATCAAAGACTTGTGTCTGGCAGGTGAGGCTCAGAACACTGTCAGCTTGACACAAGGTTTTCACAAGAAATAGCCT